>NC_073346.2:41662500-41720000 GCF_027580225.2 Misgurnus anguillicaudatus | reverse complement strand
GTTTATATGTTATATGTGATGTTTTTAACAAAGCATTTATCACTCAATATCATTGCCAGGCACCGATTTGGGTAGGGACTCTAGGACACGTCCCTACCATACAGCTCCCTACCAATATTCAGGGAACACTGAATGTCACTAGCAATAATTTCAACCAAACAATTGGTCTTCATTTATTTATAACAACTGACATCCATTAGTTTCTTGTGTTTTTTACTTATTACTTATTTTATTTAACATGAATTCATTCAGGAATCAATCACTAAACGAGATTAAAACTCTTTTACAATGGCGTTCTGTATAAATAGCCCTATTTGTTGTACAAAAATGGTCAACAGATCTCCATCTCTGCAATGAGTACCGCCTCTTTAACTCACATCGCTAATATGATTGGATTTGCCTTTCTTTAGTCATACACCCCTAACCTATATCACTTTATGATTGGTTTTGTCTTTACTCGCTAAATGTGTGATGTAGGCTGTTTTCGCTTATCGCCAAAGCTCAGCCTGAACTATAGGCCTGAAGAAGACGTGACGTGAATGATTATGCAGGCAGACTACTGGTACAGTAAGTGAGTGAGGAAGAAAGCATTCTTATATTAACAGTTTTATGCACAAAATATGGGACACATTGTTTCACATAATGCATAATTTAACTACATACAGTAGTTACGTTTTTTTTTGTGATGGGTGCACAATAAATATAATGTGTGTTATATTATTTTCTGCTGGCGCAGACTGGGAGCAAAATCTGATGGTTCAGTATTTCACTTGCCCAGTCAGAATTTTTACTGGCATCAAAAAAAATAAAATAGGCCTACTCTATATATTTGTTGTTATTGACATGTGTAATCTTAATAAATATGACACCTAAGGTTAATATAATGAAATTATTTATGTCCCCACCAAAGTGACAAAATCAAAATTTAACCCTTGAACATTACTGAGTATTTTCTTCATAGAACTGTAGTTAAGTAAAAATTACTGTGGCCGACAGGGGCCACTACAAAGAAAGGAGACACATGCAAATAGAAAAAACATCAAATCAAGAAAACATCTTCATCAGTTTGACAACACATGCACTGCAGATACTCACAACACAAACAAATACAAAAATATATTGCAAATCCTAACAACACAAACTAATAGAGAAAAACTAAACAAAGCAGAACAAATGACAACAGAAGTGTTTCCGGGGATTGCAAAAAGTGATGCACCGGTCTGGGAAATGGTTAGGGCCATTTCTCAATCTGGAGGGGGCATACGTCATCAAGCCTGATTTATTTAAGTTAACTGAGCATTACATTCACAAGTCATAAGCATATTACAACAATTTACAATTAACTAAGAATAATAGTCAAGTTTATAATTGTTAATATTCTGAAATAAATGAAATTGATGAAGTATGCAGCCTGCAAATGCGACCTCAGGAGGCTGCAGCCTTCGGATTATCATTCTTCTGTGGAGTTTACGTTCAGATAAAAAGTGTCAGCTTTATGCAAACTCCACGGATGAATGATAAGTGAACTGAAAACAGCCGTTTTTTTAAATGGAAGGCTGCATCCTCCGGAGGTCGCATTTGGCTGCATACTTCATCATTTATTTCAGTTAACCGAGCATTATAGTCCAGGAGGGTTAGACAGTCTTCAACTCTTTCCCCATCATTTTTTCAATTTGTACTCTTACCCAACTTATAAAACCTGGAAGTATTCCCTAAGGGCAAACAGTTCAAACTCTGTGTATGTTTTGAGGATCGCTCTGAATCTGATTTCTATCAAAAGTCATTCACAAAAATGCAAATATTTCAGGTTTTTGCTCAAAAATGAAAAAAAAAGCCATATTTGAGAGGTGATGAAAGAACAAATAATAGGATGAAACAGGTTTTTTGTTTGAAAGCAGAGAGTCTGTTCTTTCATTTGATATATCGTATGTTTATATATTTAACCCATTCCCCACCAGACTTTTTTTAAAAGTTGCCAGCCAGCATTTTGTGTGATTTTTACAAAAGTTTTATAAAATGCCTTCCAGGAAAAAGTTTCATCCTATCTTCACTTGTTCTCTTTTTATAATTATGAGTAGGTTTCTTTAAAATTTTGAAATAATTACATTTTTGTAAAAGGAATTTAGTTAGAGATCAGATTCAGAACGATGATCAAAACATACACAGAGTTTAAAATTAATTGAATTAGTTTTGCTTCAGTTTTTTTTAGAAATTTCCCAGACCGGTGCATGACTTTTGTGACCCCCCTGAAACACTTTCGTTGTCGTTTATTCTGTCTGCAGTGCGTTTCTGTATTTGTTTGTGTTGTGAGATTTTGCAATGCATTTTTGTATTTGTTTGTGTTGTGAGTATCTGCAGCGAACTTAGCAGTTATGTGTCTAAACTGCTGTAGCATCTATTTACATATATATCTATGGCTGAGGTGGTGCAAATAAGTGGAGGTGGGACTAATTTGCATATTCATAGATCCATGTATACTGAAGCAATGGTGTAGAGATACATTCAAGCTGTTTTAAACAAAGAAATTACTGTCACAGGTAAACCTTTAATATCTATGGTGTTATAATGCTCAAAGATGCGTTTTAACTGATAAAACGATCAAACCCCCCCCACACACACACACATACACACACATAATCTGATGGCACTAACCTGGAGGTGAGTGTTGTGGATCTACAGTGGAGTGTTGTTGTGCAGGGGCTGAGTTATAAACAGTAACCTTACAAAGTACTCCTGTTATAGACACACACACACACACAAACACACACACACACAAACACACACACACACACACACACACACACAAATATTCACTTTACAGTACGTGACAAAGCATATTTTATTCTACAAAACATTTACAGTAGTTACAACTTTATTCATTTCATACAAAACTCATACAATAATGTGACATGTGCAATATTTAAAATTCTAGAAACAACTCAAATATACAATAATAAAATAAACGGAGTTCTGCTGGGTTAAAACACCCTGGGGCCAGATTTACTAAATCGGGCAAATTAGCACAAGAGCACAACTCCAAAAAAGCACTGATGGGAGTGGTAATATCTGCAGGTTATTTAGTAAAAAAAGTGCAAACTTAATAACGCAGGCACAACAGCTTATTTTCATAATGATCAACACAATCTACTAAGAGCAGCGCAAATTAGTTCAGGGTTACAAATAAGCCGAGCTGATGAGGTGCAGGTGATCTACAAACACCTGATGAGCTTGAGTTCAGCACCACAGACATCACAGCTAACAAAGCCAAAAGGACACTGAAGAGAACTGGAGGACAAAAAGATGAAGGTTTACAAGATGTTTTAAACACCTGTTATTGTGTGACAGTGACTCCTCTTTTATTTCCTCTAGCAAATAAAAAATAACATGACTTGGCAAGCAATATTTTTGAATAATCTGTTCCTCTGACATTACGAATAAACTGAAACTAGAGATCGATCGATATATCTGTTTCTCAATATTTTCCCTGATATTTAAGCATTTTCCCATTATCGGATATTGGTTTGACCGATAAACGCTGGCATAAACGCTGGCCTCTGCTATCAGCAACAATTGCAGCCATTTCAAGCACAAAATGATTTAAGACGGCGTTAAATAATGGCGCATGTAAGCCAGTTGAATTCAACAATCATCAGAAAATCAAATCTTCATTAATTCACCTCCACCTTTGACTGATTGTCAAACATTTATGAGGTTCAGTTCAGATGCTTGAGTTCAGAGGTCAACAGCTCATATATCTGTAACTGCTGAAGGGTCTGAAGAACTTATGATGTAGTGCAGCAGAGAGAGACAGACGACGCTCCGGTTCATATTCAAAGAAACCCTCCAATAAATCAAAGAACTGATGATGATCTTCTGAATCACACAACACACACCTCTGACAAACACACACACACACACACACACACACACACACACACACACACACACACACACAGAGACAGAAAGAAAGAGAGACACAGAAGTGAGACAGACTCTGTTGTTTCGTGTGTATGTGAGTGTGCGTGTTAGTGTGTGTGTGTGTGTGTGTGTGTGTGTGTGTGTGTGTGTGTGTGTGTGTGTGTGTGTGTGTGTGTGTGTGTGTGTGTGTGTGTGTGTGTGTGTGTGTGTACTCACTCTGAGGGGTCTGCAGTTTTCTCTCACATAACGTGCAGCTGATGTATCATCACTCCAGTGTAATCGACCTCTATTAAAGTATTTCTGCATCCTGAGGTCAAAGGTCAAGATCAAACTTACACTGACATCAATCAATCAATCACTCAAATCAATCAATCAATGTTCAGAGTGTTTACTGACCTTGTTTTCTGAATCATTCTAGAAGGAATTGGTCCGTGTACTCTCTCCATCATTGCCAGATGCTCTCTGTTATCATGAGTCTAAACACACACACGCGCGCACACACACACGTACACACACACACACACACACATGGGTGAAACATAAACAGATTGTATTATATTATACTGCAACTAATTAATCATTAACTACAGAATTATGCAGCTAACAGTTGTCCTGCAAGAGACACAGTCACATCATCATCATCATCATCATCATCATCATCCTCATCATCAGCACATAATCCTGAGAGTGACAGGAGAACAGAACAGATAAGAGACACACCTGAAAGAGTGGATATCCACTGTAGTATTCAAACAGAATACAGCCGATACTCCAGACATCACACGGCTGACTCCAGCCCAGCTCTGCACACACACACGCACACACACACACACACACAGCAAGAGAAGACAAACTGCATCTCATATAAATGTTGGTTTTCAATATGAAAATATTTTCTATGCACAACATCTAAAGTCTCAAACAAACCTGCTGACATCAGACAATATAAAACAACATTTATGAGCTTTTCACTTCACTTACAGAAGGACTGAAAAATATACAGAAATATTGTAAATGTGGATATCAGAGGGGTTTGAAATAACTAAATGATTTTAATACTTCAAAAAGTTTAGGGTTGATACAGATCAAAGAAACACTGCTGAGACAAAGAATAAATGAGAAAAGTTGCTTATACATTTTTGGAAATTTTAAGGAAAAACATTAATAATTTAATATTTTTATGTTACAAAATTAAAGCATTATCATATCACACATCGCATTTTTAACCAGGTTACACACTGCACTTTTCTTCAATATGCATTCCAGATTTCCAGTATGCACACATTGACTATATTATATTTGTGTAGTAAATATTTGTTATATTTATTTATCAACTAAACCTGTATAAATAAACACACACACACAGATCTTCTCTTACCCAAAATGACCTCTGGTGCTCTGTAATGTCGGGTGGAAACAACAGTGCTGTGATGCTCGTGGTCAAACGTGGCACTGCCAAAATCCACCACCCTCACATCAGTGTTCCTGACACATCGCTCATCTCTCTTCTGAAACACACACAAATGAGTTTCTCATACGCTTATATTGTTGTGGGTAAGTATGAGCACAATATTATGTTAAGTCAAACACTTCAGACAGATTGACTACACTGAATGTGAGAACATGACTGCAACATTACAAATGTGTTTGAAGTAGTTGGCAAAACGTCTAAATGCTAATTGTTATAGAAATATGAAAATTAGGCCAAAATTGACTGGCCTTAATGCCATCCTATAGGTGTAGATAACTTCCTTTCTTTGGCAGGACACATTTAAATAATATCCTTCCAGCTTTGTAATGTCATTGAATAATGGCTGATTTTCAAAGTCCATCCATCCTCAAAAAAGATATTTTGACTGCAGGTGATTTATTATTAAAGATGTCTTCTGAAGCGAAATGAGAGGAAAGAATTCCTGTATTTAGATATCAATACATCACGTTTCAAAATTAATGAATGCATCTAGATGTAAAATGGCAGCACACCGGCATCATGTTGGTTTGTAAGATGCTCACTGGTTCTTGTGTGTCTTGTGACTGACTGCGTACTTCCTCACGACACATATGACGACTAATCACGAGAGACACGACAACCAACAAACCACAGTAAAACCGGCATGCTACCATTTTTGATCCAGATATGTTGACATTCACAGCCAGTATTTAATGGCATTAGAGAGCTGGGAAGAGTCAGGATATGATTTAATATAACTCCAAGGGCCCTATCTTGCACCCAGCGCAATTGACTTTGTCAGTGACGCATGTATCATTCATATTTTGCACCGGCACACAGCGGGCTTTTCCCTCCACAGACGCACGTCAGCAATCTAGGGAATGAACTTGCGCTCCCTGGGCGGTGCAGCGCAAAAAAGGAGGCATGTTCCGGCGCAAACCATCCCTGATGCTATTTTGCAGTTTCAAAAAACAATTGCACCACTGACCAAAAAAAACTAGTCTAAAGTCAGTGGCGCGTTGCGCGTAGTTCATTATGCTATTTTAAGGGCGCATGCTTGACCATAATGTATAGCGTGCACAACGCGCATTGCTTATCTAATCTACACAGATGCAACAGTTATTTTTGCAAATCATAAATTGTTACAATAAAAAATATTAACACATGAGATAAGGGAAATCATTGTGTATAGTTTTTATTGATTCTGTGGCTGCATTAAAAAATTATCATGCAAATAAAGATTAAAATATTAAGTTTGTTGTGTGGCTGTATTATGTTTATTTTATGTAAATAATAATTTAAATGTTTTCATAAGAAACCTTAATGTATATGAACTTGATTTGTAAGTGTACTTTGGGGTTGGACTGCTTGCGTTTCTTGGTTTTCAGCGGTGAGGGTGGACGCAGCGATGTCCTCTGCTGGCGTCAGGTCCTGAGTAGAGGCAGATCCACCTCCCGTTACATGGCGTGCCTGATTTATGCTGGCAAGCTTGGGATTCCACCGTCTCCTGACATCATTGTAGCGCTTGGCACAACGATGGGGATGCCAGCTGATGAGACAATTGTGTCTATTTCCTCTCACGCCTGTTTAACCGACGCTGATTTAGGCGGGTTTCTTCCATCCCCTTACAAAACAACTTCTCTGTCTTTGACTGCTCTTACAAGAATGTCAGTCGTCTCGGCTGTGAACCGCTCCAGGTGTGCGCCTGGTAAATCCGTCATAATAATAGCAACCCGCAATGGAACTTGTGCCCTTGCATTTAAAGGGAATGTTGGATGACATTCTGATTTAATTGACGTTACGCCCAAACCACACCTATGAATAATGAACCTACTTCAGACCAACACCTTATTGATTTGCACCTGGCGCAAGAGTTATTTCTCCCGCCGGGAAAATAGCAACAGCGCCCAAGATCCGCCCACAAAGTCACTTGCGCTTCGCACTTGCATTTCAGATCGTTAAAATAGGGCCCCAAATGTGTTTGTCTGAAAGAAAGTCTATTTTTTCAACAGCAATGACCAGGTAGGCAGCTGACCAATAAACTGCAATCATCTGACCTTCTTTAAGTTATATGTAACCGTGTATTCAGGATCCACGAACAAGATGTTCTCAGGTTTGAGGTCCGTGTGCGTCAGCTTGTTGTTGTGAAGAACTAAAAAAACAAAACAACCAAAAGATAATCACGCCACATGTGATCACAGCAGGGGACGCAGACAGACACAGTATTGATGAAATCATGCGACGCTGCAGTAAAGACACACGTGTGCTCACAGTTGACGGCGATGCAGATCTGATAGGCCATGTGTCTGACCTGACTGATGGTGTACGGCTCGTAATGATTCTGCTTCATGAAGTCAAACGTGCTGACGGCCAGCAACTCAAAACTGATGCACGTGTGGCCGTGATAGTCGAACCAGTCGAACATCTGCACACACAGACTGACAGACAAACAGACACACAACAATGATCTTGAGCATGCTGTGATGACTACAGGACTATATTCTAGAAAACTACAGGGTCACTTATGTATTTCAATAGAAAGAAGACATAACACACGTGTCAATGTGTCAGGATGTAAATCTGAAGCACACTAGTCATAATAATATAAAAACAAACTTCACTAACACTGACACATACGTTTTATGATCGGGATCTTTCCGTTTGATCTTCTCCAGAACATTGATCTCCAGACGAGCAGCTTCTCTGTATTTCTCCACATTCTTAATGATCTTCAGAGCGATGTGAGATCCTCCCCTACAACACACAGCATAAGAACACAAACAAACACCTGAGACCATCACAAATAAACATACGAATACCAATAAAAGCGTGTGTCTGTGTGTTAGATTAACCTCTGATGGTCTATACACTCCACCACTTTCCCAAACGTTCCCTCTCCAAGTGTTTCCAAAATCTCATCTGAACACAAAAACAGAGAAAGCATCCTAAATCTCTGCAGGGTAAAGAAGTGTAGTACACATAGTGTGAAGCACACATAGTGTGTAGTACAGTATAGTGTGTAGTATGTCCAGTACAGTGTGTATTATTTATAATGTGTAGTATGTATAGTGTGTAGTACAGTATAGTGTGTAGTATGTATATTGTGTAGTACAGTATGCAGAGAGACACACATCTGTCCAGCAGCACATCACCCGGCCGATATATCAGATGACTCTCCTCATCGTCTTTAACAGCCCACGACCTCACACGACTGTTACATCTCTAAACAGACAAACACAAATTATAATGCACACCTGCGGTGTAAGGCATTACCACCTTGGGTGTGTGCATTATTTTCTTATAATTAAATGGCCCGTACTAGTACTAACATCTCCGGTACTAACATCTACAGCTCTCATCTAGTCTGTTCTTCACTAGAGCTTCTGTAAATCCCTCAAGAGCTTTTCATTTTATTGTATGTCATTAAATTAACATTGCTTTATTACACTTACAGAATGTTTACTGAAAACAAGTCTGTAGACAAAGTAAAGCTACACAGTGAAGTACCAACAGACAGACAGCGTGAAGTACTTACAGGCAGACACACACAGTGAAGTACTTACAGTCAGACAGTCAGACAGACAGACAGACAGACAGACAGCGTGAAGTACAGACAGACAGACAGACAGACAGCATGAAGTACTTACAGACAGACAGACAGACAGAAAGAGTGAAATACTTACAGACAGATAGACAGACAGTGTGAAGTACTTACAGACAGACAGACAGACAGAGTGAAGTACTTACAGACAGACAGACAGACAGACAGACAGACAGACAGAGTGAAGTACTTACAAACAGATAGACAGACAGCGTGAAGTACTTACAGACAGAAAGACAGAGTGAAGTACTTACAGACAGACAGACAGACAGACAGACAGACAGACAGACAGAGTGAAGTACTTACAGAAAGATAGACAGAGTGAAGTACTTACAGACAGACAGACAGACAGAGTGAAGTACTTACAGACAGACAGACAGAGTGAAGTACTTACAGACAGACAGACAGAGTGAAGTACTTACAGACAGACAGACAGACAGACAGAGTGAAGTACTTACAGACAGACAGACAGACAGACAGGCAGACAGACAGATAGACAGAGTGAAGTACTTACAGACAGACAGACAGACAGACAGACAGACAGACAGACAGACAGACAGATACAGTGAAGTACTTACAGACAGACAGACAGACAGAGTGAAGTACTTATAGACAGACAGACAGACAGACAGAGTGAAGTACTTATAGACAGACAGATACAGTGAAGTACTTACAGACAGACAGACAGATACAGTGAAGTACTTATAGACAGACAGATACAGTGAAGTACTTACAGACAGACAGACAGACAGACAGACAGACAGACAGACAGATACAGTGAAGTACTTACAGACAGACAGACAGGCAGACAGAGTGAAGTACTTATAGACAGACAGACAGACAGACAGACAGACAGACAGACAGACAGACAGACAGACAGACAGACAGAGTGAAGTACTTATAGACAGACAGACAGACAGACAGACAGACAGACAGACAGACAGACAGACAGACAGACAGACAGACAGAGTGAAGTACTTATAGACAGACAGATACAGTGAAGTACTTACAGACAGACAGAGGCAGAAACAATCCAGTATGTTCTTAAACACAGAGTGTAACTCAGTTTTACCCATCATTACTACAGTAAAACACTCACATTAACTGCAGAGAGAGAAAGTGTGAGTGAGTGAGTGTGAAAGAGAGAGGGAGAGAGATTAGACCCAAGCTAATTATAAACCCTCCTCACGAGCCCCTTGGGAACGTCCTGAAACACCAATGAGACACCCATCAAAACGTCTGAAGAGCCAAGACGGAGATTTCATTACACACACACACACACACACACACACACACACACACACACACACACGTCATTACCCTAAAAACAAACAAACAAACTAACACACAAACATCATTAACCCTAAAAACAAACAAACAAACATTCACGTATACACACACAAACTTGTGTCCTTAACCCGTTGTAAATGGTGAGTGTTTGTGACAGAACTGTAAAGTCAAATAATAACCAGCAGTAACAGCTAAGAAGAAGATCAGAAGAATCTGTCAGTGTGTGTAGATGAATGAATGAAAGTGATATTCAGAAATTAATCTGCATGTGATGATGTTCAAACTTATGAACTAATGTCAACTCTTTCTGACAAAACATTAAGACGTCTCCAGTCACTAATATGAGCTTACACATGTCAAGTAAAAGTCAGTGTGTTAAAAGTAGGGTTGCAAAGGGATGGAAACTTTCCATATGGAAACTTAATCTGGGGAATTGTGAAAATATTTCAAATTGGAAACACAATGGAAATATTTTGGAAATAATTTGAAATTTATATAAACTATAGCATATACCAACATAAATAAAAAGCAGACAGGCATGAAAGGTAATACAGATTTTAAAGAATCCTGATACTTACGCTCATTAAGCTATTGATTTATAAAATTGATGTAATTTACATGAATAAAGATGGACATTTTCTTCAGATGTGACTGAAGAATGTGCGGGTGGGGGGGGGGGGGGGGGGTTCAACTGAAACTGCATTAAAGGAACAGTATGTAGGAAACTTGTGGATAAAACTGGTACTGCAATCACACAACTGGTGGCCAATACACAACATGACAACATAAACATCAGTTGAGGGCTGCAACTCCACTTTTTAAATGACAATATCCTGCCTGGACCACTGTTGTCAGTGATATAAGTACTTGAAATGAAAATGATTTCTTAATGTGTAGTGACATATCAGGGCCATTTTATGTTTAATTTATATAAATTTCGTACATACTGTTCCTTTAAATCTTGTTGTTTTAAGCAAAATTATGCTGCAGGGTTTTTTTTACTACATCGTCAAATACAATGTTATAGGCAGCATTTTTTTCAAATTCCCAGTTTATTCCCATGGCAAGTTTCCAGCCTTGAATATTCCTGGAGTTTTGCAGCCCTGATGAGATGAAAATCATAACCTAAACAGTGTACAGTGATTACTTTATCATTAATGTAATAGATCAGAATAGGTTTGATGGTGTGTTTAACCCATGTTTAATGGTGGAAATAAAAACCTGGTGGATGACAAAACTTAAAGTGACACCATGTAATTTTTCAACCTTCATAATACATTTTCAAGACCCTTGTGATAGTAACGTTACATCGACTTTAAATAGGTTGAATGACATGTCTACCATAGCCTGACGGGGTCTGTATCACTTTTACTCGTATTTTAAAACTTAGGGTTTGTGGTAGTAACCAGAGCACAAAAAAAACTACAAAATTCGACTGCTTTACGGCATACGTCACTTCCTCCACACAATTTATTTTTAACGTGAATTTTGCTGGAGGCTTACTTAAGGAGTGTAGAGAGCAGTTTCTATTATGTGACTCTGTGGCACAGTCTTTAGTATCACGGACCTATGACACGGGCGACCCGGGTTCGATTCACCTTTAAGGCAATTTTTTATATAAACTGTTGATTCATACATAAATGCGATGTTCTTTATAAATTACGGCGATTATATTGCATATAGTTCCCTGTATTCAGATGCTGTGTTCACGTATTTACCTTTCTTTTTACTGTGTCTATGATATTTACATTGCAATCCAGGATGCTATAGCACTCAAACTTGCTCACAGTGTAAAACCAAACCCTATTCATTCACCAATCAGATCCGAGCGTTTCTCTCTTCTCTCTTCCTCATTTGCTGCGTTCTGCTGTCACTCGCGTGACGTATTACAAAGCGGCAGACCTAAACGCATCGGTTTACTTGGATTTGGAACGATTTTCACACAAAAAAGAGGAATAACGAGCGCCATTGCGGAAAAGCCTGGTGGCGAGGGAGAGAGAGAGGATGCAACAATATTTGTTTGGAAAAAGGCAAGGAAATACGTCTGGTCGTTTCTGAATTGGAAGGCTGCAGCCTCCGGAGGTCAAATATGGAGGCTGCACACGTCATCAAGCCTGGGTTATTAAGGTAAACTGAGCATTACATTCGCAAGTCATAAGCATACTGCAACAATTTACGATTAACTAGGTATAATAGTCAACTTTGTAATTGTTAATATTGTGAAATAAGACAGTCTTGATGACGTATTAGAAATACGACATCCGGAGGCTGCAACCTTCAGATTGAGAAATGGCTTCTGCCACGACGAGTTCCTCATCAGAAAGTTGTAACATGACTGCGTTTCTCCCTGTTGTCTCAAAATGTTGATCGTTTAGCATTTTAAATGTTTAGTTTTTAGTTTAGTTTTAAGGTTGGCCAGTTCCTTTCCTTTGCGACAGTGCTGCGGCGCTTGTGGGCTCTAGGGGCGCTAGAAGTGAAAAATACGTGTCTAGCACCCCCTAGTGGCCAAAAGTTTCATGGTGTCCCTTTAAGAAAATTGTTATCTTTAGAGATGTCAATACTTCAATCTCGTCCTAAAATCCTATGCTGTCATTTTATTTGTTAATTCCATCATTTTCTTTAAATAACTTAATTATATTTAAAACTATTCAAGTGATATAATTTGTTCGAGGTATTTTTTCGCAAAGCCTGAATGTCCAGCTATCAAACAAAACATTGTGTCACGTCGGTGTTTTGTTTATTTGCTGGGGTTGAAATTTTTGTCAGGTTTTATATAAGTAACAGAAGTGTCAGAAATATTCGCATATTTACCGCTTTAGCATTAAAGCTGATGATGAGTTTAAGTTTACTGATGAACCGCCGCGTGCTCACCGCTGAGAAATGCTCGCGCACTACAGTGCTTCCGTCGGGGAGCGCGTCGCGCACTCGTCCTTTCTCCCGTTGTGACGCATCAAAGCGCGTGCACGACGCAACAAATGAAAATGATCCTTAAAAAGTAGCCAAACATTAAAATGACCAAAATGATTATTAGCTACGTAAGGAGCAATTGACGTCGGGCGGTTGAATTAAAAAAAAAAATCAAATAATTTAATGGACCAATTATCAATTATTCCACTATTATACCGCAGGTCTGTTGAATGCTTGATTCTGATTGGCTGAGAAATGTTCCATTAGTGTTGATTATTTTCTGTAAACCGCAAACACCTGACCTGTCAAATGTCTTCAAATAACCACCAAAGCAATGTCTGTGGTAACTGTGGTACTCCGGTCCTTTGAATTATTAGAAAATAATAATGCACAACACGCGCGTAACTCCGCATTACCACCTTAGATGTGCATTATTTTCTTATAATTCAACGGCCCGTCGTCAATTATTCCTTACATACCACGGTTACCACAGCTCCGATGGTTATTTGAAGACATTTTACAGGTCAGGTGTGCGGTTATTAAAAATAATGCATACCTGTGGAACATTTCTCAACCAATCAGAATAAAGAATTAAACAGCCCTGTGGTATAATATTTAAAAATGTAAACAAGAATGTAAAATCCGTCACACATATAGCCTACAACTCAGGTTAAATGAAATTTCCAGTGGTTTCGTCATTTAAAAAATAATAATACAAGATATTATAAAATAATTTCATTTTTTTTTAACAAAAGCAAACTAAGAATTATACAAAAAAAGATAGTGTCTTGATAATCATTTATAAACATATAAACGATTAATTAGAGAAGTTCAGTTATGAAGAATAATTTACTATTGAGTTACTGAAGAAGATTAAAATGCAATTTCTGCATAGACAAACATGTTAAGAGTCTCCGCTAACTGTTGAACATTAAAACATGTTAATGACCAAAACACATTCATGCTGTCACATTAATTCAACAATGGAAATCTACTATCTGTCTGCTAGTTATATTTCCTAATTAAACTAAGGCCTAGTCCTGGTTTAAGCTAATCCCTGTCCAGGAAACCACCCATTGTGCAAGATATTAATTAGTCATATGGTGTAGTTGCCAGTGTGGTTTTATTGTATTTACCCAACAACTAAAACAGATTACATCTTCATATAAAACATTTTCAATTTTCATTGTCATTGTATGAATTAAATGTAAGTTTAATTGAAATCCCCAAATATGCTAATCAAATGTCATTAATAGGAAAAAACTGTTTTTGTGTCATTCTCTACAACAACCAAGTGACTTTGTGCGACTCACCTGATCTAACTGTGTGACCCGACCCACATTTTGATAACCCCACAGAGTTATAGTTCAGGAAAATTAACTCATGGAGCAGACATCACAGTCAAGTACGTTTGATAAAGTTATTTCCATCTCTGATATCTACCTCAATCATCAAACTACAATTACAAAAACACTTTTTGTTTCATTAATATTCAAATGAAAATATTCATCAAAGTGACATGAGAAATAATAAAAGACTTTATTATTAACTTCATCCTTAGACAATCTTACATCAAAACTGTACAATTAAAAGCTTTAATTGAAATTAAATAAAACATTGATATTTATTCTTATTAGCATGAACTGTAGGCCAGACAACACACAAAATAATGTCATCAGGAGAAGTGTCATTTACAAACTTTTACAGATTCTCACAGCACGAAACACTATGTGTGTGTGTGTGTGTGTGTGTGTGTGTGTCTCTGTGTGTGTGTGTGTGTGTGTGTGTGCATTGGTAAGTCATTTTTCCTTTACCAAATCTTTGCATGTTCTTCTCCATTATAAACCCATTCACTCAATTATTTACATTTAGCATTGCCTGTGCACCCATCAGCTGAACTGAAGCACATAATGATAATAAACAGATCACATTATCACGATGCAATGATGAAAACAAAGAAAACTAAACAAACAAGGTAACAGTAGGCAGTAGTTTATGGGAAACACACCTTTAACTGTCTTCCGAATTTCAACATCAGTAAGAATAATAATAAAAAAAACGTCCACCTGACTGACATGTTGGCTTTCTTTCAAACCTGCGTCAGTACAAAAGAAGCGACCACACCCAGAGTCAGGACTCTCGCCGGGTAAACAGGTTGTGTGGCGGCATTAAACAGCACACTGCCCTTTACTTGAAGGATTCTTCACATTTCATCTGCGTGTGGAGGTTTGCCTGCGTCTGGCGCTGCATTTCCTGCACTTACAGGAGCAATAAAACTGACGGCAGGAACCTTTTCTTTGTTTTCTTTATTCACAGCGGTCTCGTTCTCCAGCATTGACCCCTGCGGTACTGATCCATCGTCTGTCACCTGCACAGTTTTTGATATCAGATCGTCCGTCGTGTCTGATTGTCTATGATCTCTGTCCAATGAGAGAGGGTCCAAAATCATCGGCTCATCTCCCCCCACGTCCTCCGCCAGTGGGAGAGAAGCGACATCATTCAGGATATTTCTGGACATCACTGCAGCAAGAGAAAAAAATAACAGCATTAAAACACACAGACTCCAGTTACTGACTTCATTTCCTTTTAGATAAAATTTCATTACAGAAGAAAACGTTCACGGTCAGTATAATTTGATTCAGTCTCACCGGCGGAAGGAGCGTAGCTGTCCTCTGCCGATCGCCATCTGAACGGACTATAACTTGGGAATATGATCAGACCCAAAGAAAAGATGATGATCTGTGAAGAGAAGACACACACACACACACACACACACACCCCTACCTTAAATTAATGCTGAAAAGAAAATATGTGTCTGATATTAAAGAGATCTGATCTGACCATGATGCACGTGCTCGTCTGCGCAGCTTTCGTGGCCGTTCGCTTGATCAAAGCCTGAAGTTTATTCAGCTGAGCGACCAGAGACCTGCCATCAAAAACACATCACTGATATTTACAGTACACTGACAGAAGATCAATAACATCAATCAAGAGCACAGATAAACTATGATATTACATATTATGATATTACAAGAACTGCTTCAAATGTTATTTACAACCACCAGAAGCTGAAAGATATGCTGAAGACACACCTAACAACTTAAGCTGAAACATTTTAAGATTGGACTCAACACACTTAACACTATGGGGCAGTATAATAGCTCATATAAACCCAGTTTTCTGACTTTACTTAAATGTATGTGAATTTTATTCCAACATTTGTTATTTTGATAAAAAACAAACCCAACAGAGTATTTCTACCTTGAACGGCCATAGCGGTTAAATTGACCATACACATTACAGGTGTTCTATCTCCTCAGTGCTTTTTGAAGATGTGCGACTGTTGCCTATGGTAACATCAAATTTGTTTTATTTGATAAAAGTCAAAATGTACTGAATAAAGACGGCTGTAATCATTTCCAAACTTCACATTTCATTTTTATCTAACACAATATTCTGCTTCAATCCATATTTGTTGTCATTTAGACCTTTTAAAACACCATTTTTACTGCGGTGAAGAACTTTGCTCTCTCGCTTGCCGGATGCAAATTGAGGAAACCAAATTGAGGCACGCTCTTAAATGCAGTGTGTAGCTTTTACACAATTATAGCACAAAAATATCAGATTATATTTGCTGAAATTAACCCATATTTTTATAAACGTGACCGTAGAGGCTTTAAGAAAGATGACATTGGGTCAGAATGGCCGCTATTGGCAGTTCTAGTAGTTCTAGTATTCTGGTAGTGTTAAAGACACTTTCATTTATGTTTCTTGCATAAATGATTTATATCTGTGATTGTAAACAAAGATTGAGCACAACTGTAAAATACTAGTCATGATCAGGCGTTATGATCAAATTACATTCCTACTCTGTGTGAAAATCATTAGGTGTGTCCCCAGCTTTAATCTCAACAAAATCATTGTAAAATCCAGATGTAAAACTGTGTCTCCTTAATGAAAGCAGCGTCTATCTCACTTACATGTTGTGTTTCTCCAGCTGCTCTACGGTTCTCTGTAACTCAGTGTTTTGAACTGAACACGCAGCCACCCTAACACACAAACACACACGTGTATATCAGATAAAAACACACACACATTAGATCCACTTAGATCTGAAAACACGAGGTCCAACCAGAGCGGGTTTGGGTCTAAAAGTTTCACATGTGCCTCGGACACGAGTCAGGTATAATAACAGCTGCATCGGGTCTCAAGTAAATTATAATGAATGTGTTTTTCACAGAACGAACTTTCTTGTGTGTGTGCATCAAGTCCTTTTCCAACCCCTCCTCTGTTTATCAAGAGCGTTTGTGACATCGTGTGGCTGGTGGTAGGTTAATTTTTTATAGAGACAGACCTGTCAATCAATTTTGGATGCACAATTTAGCCGTTACCTTGGTGTTGTCATCAGATAAGTAAGGAATAATTGACTCCGGGAGTGGCCGTGTCTCCTTTGTGTGCATTATATTTTAATAATTCAACTGCCCGGAGTCAATTATTTTGCTTACCACACCTCAAGACATCGATCAAATTATATATATTTAAAGGGAATCTTCCAGTTTTTGTACTTAAATCATTATTGTGAGTAGGACTATTTCTTCTGCATCTCATCCAACGCCTCTTTTGCTTGTTCCAAAACGTCATTTTAAAGCTGGCAATGGAGGCTTGAGCCGTTGATAGAATTTTAATGCAGTTATTAGAAAGAGAGCGAAAGCGACAGAGACACAGAGAGAGAGAGGGAGAAAGAGAGATTGAGAGAGAGAGAGACTGTGTGAATGAGGCTACCTCTGTGCATCTCTAAACAGTGCTGTCATTGCCTCAGAAAATCATCTGTCATGTTGTTTTTGTTAGTCCATTATTATAGTTAACTATGAGAAGTGATATGGAACTGTAATGCGGTCAAGAGAGCTGCCTGGAACTACGTTTTGCATTCTTTTCCCAGAAAATAATTGCACATCTCAGGACCTTCATCAGCCAATCAGATTCAAGCATTCAACGGACCCGTAGTATAAATGAAAATAAATTTAGCGTCAGGCCAAATTGGATGTGAGGCCACCGGGATTTCTTTCTGGTGCGTGCGGGCTGCAGACTGCGCACACGATGGTGCCGTTTACATTCAGGTCCATAAAGATTGGTGGGGTTGGACTCAGGTCTAATTTTCTCGGGTTTGTCTAGGGCCAGGTCCTGATTTATGCATGTCGGGTTAACTAAAAAGTGATTCGGGTCATTTTGGGTCGGGTACCTTTCTTTGGACCCGGAGAGACCTCTACGTTTAGTGACACAAAATGTAAGAGGTATTAATAATAACTGCTATAAGACGCCATCTCACCTGCTCTCCAGACCGTCTATATACTCTTTCCTCCTCCTCCGACTGTCCTGAGCAGACAGTTTGTTACGAATTTTTCTTCTTACTTTCTTCAGAATTCTTTCTTCAGCCTGTGAGATTTAAACAGTGTTTGTCAGTGCTGTATTCACTCACACACACACACAAACACACACAAACACACACAACCTTAGTTAGCGGCAGATTATTGGGCAGTGATATTCCCTCCTGATTCAGAAGCGTCTGTTCCTCGTCTGTCAGCTGAAGTTCAGGATAAACCTGAAGAGAAGTTCTGAATCAACAGCACGTCTTCAGGAGAACATTCTCAAGCTCGTACAACATACACAAACATACTGATCTGTCATTTGAAAAACACTACCAAAGAGCTGTACGAGTTGTGGGTTTGTTGCATGTCATCATCCTCCGTTTTGACAGGTGACACCAGCTCATTGACCACGCACGAATCTGACAACAACATCTGAGAGCTCCACTCGTCTGAAGAACCAATCAGACAAGATTATTACCCTTGCTCAACATAATCGGGCGGTTTCCCGGACAGGGATTTGACTAGTCCTAGACTCAAATAAATGTTAGAGCTGTCCAAACTGAAAACAATTTGCACTGACATATTTTTAAATACATCAGTGCCCTTTGTTTTACCTCAAAATGCACACCAGTAATGTTTTTAGTAAGGCATGTTTGTTAAAACTAATTATTTTTCCTATTTAAACTAAGCCCTAGTCCTGGCTGAAGCTAATCCCTGTCCAGGAAACTACGTCATCAAAAACATCTCCTGACTGGAGAACGGTCACACGGCTCCTTTGAGACTCACAGAGATCACCATACTCACCCAGCTCTATGGAGATCACGTCCATGCGCGGCTCGGTGATAACGGCACCCAGACTGCTGATGTCATAAACCACCTGATAAACAGCAGACGCCTCCTCATGGGAACACAGATCCTCAGACAGACTGATGTTGCTCTCTGATAAAGACTCCTGCACAGGTGCTGACGGGTAAACATCATTTGGATTTATGGCATTCAAAACCTCCTCAGATTCGCTGTCATTCAGACTCTGTAAGGCATTAAAGAGCAATGTTTAGGATCAAATAAAGATGTGCTATATAAGAGTTCAGTGAATCATTATTAGTTATATAAACACAGGACTCACGCAGTGTTGTTCACTGTTCCACACAGCGCGGTTCTCCAACCCAGAATACAGCAAACCTGAGCATGAATCATCCACAAACACGTGAGATCCTTCCAAGATCTCTCCTCCATCCTACAACACCAACAAAATATCATATTGAATTTACACAATTCTTCATATATATACACATATATACACATATATACACACACACACACTCACACACAAAGTACTGCAGTGTTTTACAGAAAGCATTCTGTGCATGACAGAACAGACTCATTATGATCTTATCATAAACTAAAATGCACATGCGTAGTTCTTCAAGAGAATCATCTTTGGAGGAACCATTCGCGAGGATGGTTTCTCTCACGGATAATTATCAAACTTCAGGCGCTGTGTAAAAAAAAAACTACCAAGTGCAGGCCTTTAAATACGTCCAATGTCTTTACAGTATGTGTGTGAATGCATTCATTAGCAGTGTGAATGAACCAAAAACAATCTTGAACACATTTTCCGTAATCTGTGTGTGAAAAGGGCTCGAATGAAATGGATTCAGAAGAGTGAAGTCAGCTCTAGTAGAATTTGTTTGCAGATGGCACATCATTTATGTGTATATTCTTCACCTCTGATGGGCTGTCAGTGTGTAATTGTTTTCAGAAGGCGGTCGTGGCCTAATGGTTTGAGAGTCGGACCTCAAGGTTGAAGGTTCAATCCTTAATGTTCTTAGGAAATGACTGAATCTGAAGTGAATGGCTGACCACTTCTGTGTGTTCACGCCTTTCAGTAGTCATAGAAAGATGGCGCCCCCACCCCGATGGCAGACATTTTTGTTCAATCCTCCTGAGAACGCTCCCTTTTAATGTTTACTTTATTTGTTATTTTAGTATTTATTCAACGAGAAACACATCACTCATAAGACTTGAAACTTGTGTGTCTCTGGATGAGTTAAAGATGCTGTATGTCATACTGACAGCTATTTGTTGAACTTGTTACCACCATCTACCAGGTTTGCCAGACACTTGACGAGTGCAATTGACAATTTACTAGCTAATTTATATGTTTGCAATGCTTTTATTGTTTGCCATTTAAAAACAGCTTGTTTGTTTTTTTTATAACTCAATCTGGTTTTCTCAATCTTTATAACTCATTTCGGTGGTGGTGTAATAAAATAATATATACTTCTTAACAAGAGGTCTTTTAGATGGATGCCTACTGTACTGTAGGGTTTTTTTTGGGAAGGGTGTAACCTCTTACAATCTCTGACCCAAATTGTTTGCTTGCTTTCATGACTTCTATATACGGTGCACATTGCAAACTAGCAACTGGGCTGTCAAGAGATAATCTACTGGGTAAATTGTCAGTGGGTGGGATCAGACGACCAAAACAAAAACAGACAAAGAATAAAAACCAGAATAACTGGCTATAGTATTTTTTGGAGAAACAGGTATGTGAACTTAGCATGTTTCATTAATATCAACGAACACATTATGTTGGGTTTATTTATTTTGCTTTAGTACAGTCATACTATTAAATACAGCTCCTTTAAATAAAGAGGTCACATTCTGAGTTAATGGGTTAACATACTTGGAAATCTTTCACCTTTGTCAAATTTGTGCCATATTAAATGAACAAAATAAAATGTGAATTTAACAAAATCACAAACAAGAAGGAAAATACATTAATACTGAGCAATCCATGGCAGGGTGTCTGATTTAAAATGCTTAAAACCAAACCTATATCTTTGTTCTGATTGGAAAATAATAAATGTAGGATTTTGGCACAATGACAACCAAACTAGTGTAATAAACAGAGTTTGCAACGCTGAAGTCTGTCACCACAGATAAAGGATTACAGAAATCACACAACACCAACATGCAGAAGAAACCGAGTGCAGACATATAATCATTAAATGACATTAAAGACGAATGTATCTGTCTGTCTGACACGAGCTGCTCGTGTTATTTTCCTACCGAATTTAACTTAACTTACTCTCTCGGTAGATGCGATGTTCCCGGACACGATATCGGCGTCTCGCATCCTTAACTCACGCGTGTTTGCTTTAAACTGTGATATTTAAACAAGATCACGGATTTTCCTCATCCAGACCCGGATCTTCTGGATTTATTAATTCACATCCGCGTTTGGCGTTTGGGCGGAGCTTATAAACGACACTGGCCAATAGCACACTGACTCTCCTTAAAGGGATAGTTCACCCCAAAATTAAAAATGTGTCATCATTTACATCATATTTTGAGTAACCAAACCATTCATGAGCCCCATTCACTTCCATAGTAGGATAAAAGAATACTATGGAAGTGAACTGGGCTCATGAATGATTTGGTTACAAACATTCCTTAAAATATCATTCATGTTCATCAGAATAAAGACATTTACAACAGGTTTGTAACAACATGATAATCAGAAAATGATGACAGAAATTTTATTTTTGGGTGAACTATCTCTTTAAATCGTGTAGGCTACCATGAATAAAAGTAATGATTTGCGTTATTTTTTTTAAATGTTCACTGTATATTTTATTTTTTACAACTTTTTTTTAGAATCTATATTTAGGATGTGTAAATTATGTTCTAGTCCAGTGGCTCCCAAACTTTTTCAGCGTGCGGCCCCCCTTGTGTACAGTGCATTTTGTCGCGGCCCCCCGAAAGAAGATTTATGACAAAAAAACAGTTTTAAAATGTAATATTTTAATGAAACAAAACATATAAATTATACCTAGTAATGCTGTTGGTTAGTTGGCTTATTATTTTTTAGGTTTAATTACACATTATTCATGATCAATTAATGTATTTTATAAAATGTCATAAAACTGGGGCCCCCCTGGCACCATCTCGCAGTCCCCCAGTTTGAGAACCACTGATCTAGACTACTGCAAAAACAGCATGTAGGGGGCGTGGTATTTGTTACTTTTCTTAAGAGACAGCTGCCTTAATATCTTAGGGTTGTTTAGAAAAATCGAATTTAGATGTCATTTTTGCTTACAAAACGCTTTCTCTGGATCACGAAAAAACATTCGCGGTTTGCGTTTTGTAGTTATCAAAAGTGCTTAATCTTCAGCAAGTCACAATAAAGTTTCCAAAAGTACCATGTACCCGTACTGAAAAATCCAGCAAAGACCAGCATAAGCTTGTAGCTGGTTTTAGCTGGTCTAAGCCGGTTCTCCCAGCCTGGCAAAGCCGCAGACTGGTGGGTCAACTGGTCTTCCAGCCTGACCAGCTAAGTCCAGCTAGACCTGCTTAAAAAGTGACAAAAACACAGATAGACCAGCTCGCCACATCAGCAATACCAGCCAAAACCAAGCTGGGAGGCCAGCCAAAACCAGCTCACCAGCTTATGCTGGTCTTAGCTGGATTTTTAATGCTAAAAGCAAGGCACACGCTTGCGACTAATACACACAGTAACAAAATTAGATGTTTTTATTTTACAGACATTTTAATTAGCCTCTTTAGCGCTCGTTTAACGTGATATATATAATCTATTTCATATAATACACGTGTATGAAATTTGGGACATATTCAAGTTCTCATCGATCGACTGTGAAGCCGTTTATGAGCGCCACCGCGCGGGGAGGAGCTGTAATATCAGCCTGACTCTGGTTAGCACACTATGCTTAAATGTGTACGTTCAATCCATTTGAAATTACAATTAATTTGAACTTTCTTGATTAGTGAGTTGCTATAAATTATAAAAAATAAAACTTAGCTTTACTTTAGTTATTTTAACTTTATTCAGTTTCAAATTGATTAAACTTACACATTTAGGCGCAACAATGATTTTTTACAGTGCCGCTATATTTCAAGCTGTTATGTTTGGGAGTTTGGACAAATGATCCGATTCGCCACCGAGTCGAATATTTTGATGAATCAGTTCAATTCAATTTCTCAATCAGAAGGCTGCAGCCTCCAGAGGTCGCATATCTAGGCTGCATACGTCATCAAGCCTGTCTTATTTCAGAATATTAACAATTATAAAGTTTAGTATTATATTTAGTTAATCGTAAATTGTTGTAATGCTTATGAATTGCATATGTAATGATGAGGTTAACTTAAATAATAAACCAGGCATGATGACGTATGCAGCCTGCATATGGGACCTCCTGAGAAACACTCGGACAACTGAATCACTCGCCGAAATGAATCAGAATCTGAGCAGTGACTCACCGCTTCCCGAAAACAGGAACTGAATTCGAGCCCATTACTGGAACAAACCTCAACGAAAAGCGTCGATTGAAGTCCGAATAATGTAAATACAAATATTTTTTAACACGATGTTAATACAGGTTTTTACAGATATCCACCGTCATTTGTTTGCACTGTTGATTTAGTCTCGTTGTGTTTTCGTTTTAAAGCTCTTTGAATCAGTTTGTTTTAGAAGGGTCCAGAGCACAACGAACTAAACTTTACTGTTCATTGGTAAGTACTTAAAGTAATCACGTTGACCACTGTTATAAAGTCTCACATTATCTTTTGAAGAATGTTATGTTATGTTTTGTTTTGTTTGCATGTGATTTTAGAGTTTGTTATTTTATAGACGACCTTAATAAACTGTCAAGAGGCTCCACACATAATAAACAACATAGATGGGTAAATACAGTAGATGGATTGATGAATGAATGGATGGATGGATGGCAAGATCATTCAAGTGTATGTAAGTTAGGTGATGATGTTTGATGTGTCTCTCAGGTGTGATGGAGACATCAGTGTGTGTCTGATAATGATGATGATGGACTCAGATCAGATCTCCGCAGGTTTGGATGGAGGTGTTCAGGTCTCTCGTGCTGTTGTCTCTGAGCTTTATATCAGGCTGTCTGCTCTTACAGTGCTGTTCTGTGTGAGTCTATTATGTGGGTTCAGTCCGCTCTGGGTCATGAGACGAGCACTGCGCTTCACCTCAGATCCAGGTACAGTAACAGTACGGTGAGGATTTCTTCAGCAGCAAGGCTGTATGGGATTCTCATCCGTGTGTTTCTATGTTAAAGGTTCTCGTCGGTACAAAGTCTTGAGTCTGATGTCCAGCTTTGCCTGTGGGGTTTTTCTGGCGTCTGCACTGTTGGAGAGGCTTCCCGGCTACCTGGACAACATGACAAAGACATTCAGTCGTCTTGGGGTAACGGTGAGTCTGAACTAGTTTGTTTTGTTGTTATACTGGAAGATTACAGGTTACTGTATTTTTTACGCAGACTAAGAGTGTTTGGTGTCAGCCAAAGCATCATGTTTTTATTTTATCAGGCAGTGATGGAGATCAGGTATGGGATATATATATATATATATATATATATATATATATATATATATATATATGCATGCAAAAACTTCATTGCTTGTTTTCAAGCTCCATATATGATAAAGACAACGGCAGCTGGTACAGCTAGACGATCAGTCACATGGGTTTAATGTTCACTATGTCAGAATTTATTCGGCAAATGCATTTCCATCTACCATTATTTGCATTTACTCTTTTTCACACAAGTCAAAAACCACCACAACGTTTACCCACCTCATAAAACTTTTTTTGCGAATTAAGGGATTTTTACTCGATTTATTCGCTGTTTGAACTCTTTTATCATCAATTGTTATTGATGTGATACTTCAAAATGCGCATAAAATCATGGTAATGGAAACATGGCTAACTTACTGAAGTGCATTACTGTAAACACAATTCTGCACAAAGGCATCAGGTTAGTAATGAATGCACTGTATTGGTTTGAGCTCATTATTTGTCTATATTTAATGTTTTTGTCTGTAAACAGCTTCGTTTCCCCTTACCTGAGTTCATTCTGGCCATGGGATTCCTGGTCGTCTTTGTGGTCGAACAAATTTTGCTGGCTTTCAGAGACCAACCGTGCGATCTGTCTTATGAGAAGGAAGCTCTGCTCAACTCCGGTCTTCAGCGTTGGGAACCAGATGCTCCTAAACATCTCTACCAACCTCCAGGCAAAGTCTTCTGCAGGAGACGACCATCAGCGATGGATGGATTCCGTTGTACAGAGGACGCAAGATCGCACGCAGGTCTGCGTATCTTTCTTCTGTTGTTCAGTCTTTGTCCGCACGCCGTCTTTAAGGGGCTGACCGTAGCAGAGCAGCTGGGCAGGGAGCGTCATCTGGAGATCCTGTTGGCTTTGGCTCTCCACGAGGGAATCGTTGCCGTCAGCCTAGGTTTCCAACTGACCCGTTATGATCTCCGTCGTACGGTGGTGGCCGCCTGTCTGTTTCTCTTCTCCGTCATGTGTCCAGCTGGGATCGGGCTCACCGCCGCCCTGACTGAGATGAAGCCGAGTCCTGAGCTCCAGCTCGTCCGCTCTGCAGTAGAGGGTCTGACGTTGGGAATCTTCATCAATATCACAGTCATGGAATTGATTTGGCAGGATCTGGGTTCTCCAAAGCATCGTATCCATAAAGTAGCATTTCTCCTTACAGGCTTTGCAGTCATTACCGGTGTTTTGTTCTTGAAAACATAAGGCTCATTCAAGATTTGTGGCATTCAAGCTTCTAGTAGCTGGGGCTGAAAGACCCACACTAACCAGCTGAACCTTGAGGTTATTCCTGTATTGTCCTTTGAATAGCTATTTTTATAAATGAATGACAGTCGTTCGTCCAGCACATCCCTCTCTGTGCTGATTTGAATCTGGCCTTAGGGGGATATCACTGTTCAATCTAAAGTCCCACATATGGGACCGTACTATCTGTATGCGTATGGAAACACAATCCCACATGTGGCACGGTACCCCTCGAACGGTTAACGCGTCATTAGAATTAGGGTTGCTATGATCGATCGTACCCAGATTGGTATCGGTTGATCATCGCATTAAATTACTCAATCGCTACTCGCTAAATTTGCTAGATCTTTCTATTTACTTTTATCATCATAGAGCTCCTGAATGTGGCCGTAATTTAAAGGCTGATTGCATAATGTTTGAAAGCCAATGTTGATATTTGAAATCACCTAAACAAACACGCCCCTACCCCAATAGAATCTGGACCTTCTTTTGATAAACCCGCCCCGCACATACGCAACCCTGGCAAGGATGTCGGTGAGTAGACACGCCCCTTACTGCTGATTGGCTACAAGTGTGTTTTGTTAGTCGGACAGTGTGAGCATTTTTACAACCTGTTGGTCATCTGCAACCTGCAAATTTGAATTTCTCACTCTGCCTTTACAGAGATATGTGTATTTTATGAGGATGCGTTTCGGTCCTAACAGCGTGACGCATCTTCACATCCCCATCAAATAGCATATACAACACATATCTATCGTGTTACATTACATCTTCTTGCCTAAAGTTTATTATTTGCATGCATTTTTAAGTTTTGACCATTTAAACTTTCATTTGACCTTGTAGCTGTTGTCCACAGCATGTACAAGCGATGCACAGACACAGCCTGTCATTCATCATGAGTACAGAGCAAGGATCTCTCTACACTCTAAAAAAACAAACGGTGCTATATAGCACCAAAACTGTTGATTTGAATCATAATCATAGAAGAACCATTTTTAGTGCCACATAGCACTGGTGAAGCACCTGTGTAGCACCAGTGTAGAACCATATAGGGGCCATATAGAACCACTATAGCACCAAATATGGTTCTACATAGCACTATATGGTTCTACACAGGTGCTTCACTGGTGCTTCACCGGTGCTATATGGCACTAAAAACGGTTCTTCTATGATTACAAGCAAAGAACCACTTTTGGTGCTATATAGCACCATTTGTTTTTAGAGTGTAATGTCTTAAAGCTACAGTAACCTAATTCATTTATCAATAATATTGAAGAGAAAATCATTCTCTGCTTTTGACTGAAGAACTGTTACTTTATAAGAATGCGTTTATATTTACTTCATACCTTGAAGACTGTGCAGTGTTTTATTTTTATAACTTTTAATACACGTAAACCTTTTTATTGGCATATTAAATTGCTCCTTGTATAAATAATATTTGTTGTGTATTTTTATTCTTTAATAAAACTATAATATTCCTGAGGTCTGCAAAGAATATAACAAAGGCAACATCTGTGCTATTACTTTATTTAGAAAAAAAAGGTTAACAGTTACAGTCATTAAAGAGTGCACATATCAGCTTAAAGAATCAGTATCGGGCATTGACGACAAGAAATCAGTACTTTGTATCGACTAGAAAAATCCAGTTCGGAGGATCCCTAATTATAATTCTTGTACTGTTAAGAGTTCTGACATGTAAGGGGGGAGGTCTGTAGTTGGTCTATGATACTTTGCCATGATACACACACTGTGAGCAGGTTTGTCACATTAGAATTGTACTGGAATCAGTTTTCCTTCTTTTTGTGCACACTTCTGGAATTATTCATTCACCAGAGAGCAGCTTGAACATCAGCATATCTGCATATATACATGTACTCAAGTAGGGATGCACCGAATGTTCGGAAACTGAAATTATTCGACCGAAAACAGCAACAACAAGTGAAAAGGCTGAATAATTTTTTACCGAACAGTGAGGTCTTTGATGATCAAATTAGTAACCAGCGCAAGAGGAGAGGCACACAAATGCAGCAAACATGTTGGTAAAAACATTTAAAAGTGTCTGAGAAAGACGTGAAAACATACAGCACTACAAGTTTTATTTATCATTTAAAATCAAGACATCCTTGCTTTGATTATTCGGTATTCGGCCTTCAGCTAAGTTTTTCATTTTATTCGGCTTCAGCCAAGAATTTTCCTTTCTGTACATCCCTACGTGAAACTATTTATGAAAATGGCTTTGGTTTTCTTTGCAATCTTTTACTAATGTCATCATTTCAATTCATTTTTTACTAGAATGCTCATATATCAGAAGGATGGAGAACTTGAGACATTTTGGGAATTTTTATCATTTTTTTGCTGAACTGTCTGTTACCAGCCATAGCTATATCATTGTGTTCATCATTAACAGAGCAATACAGTTTAACCAGAGCGATTTACAACACACACATAAAAAGATACAATCGAAAGTTTCATTGTATTGCATTGTGTTCCTGTTCATTTTGTTTATAGATACACAATGCTCGTGTGAATAAAAGTCACATTGCTTTATAGGATTGTCATGTCAATAAATGTGTGGTACATTACGGTGTGTGCCTAAAGTCGGCTAGTACACTGCCATAATGTACTTAAAGTGTTCTATTTTGACAAACTAAACGTGTTCTTAATACACTAAAAATTCTTCTTTAGTACTTTTTAAGATGTTCTTAAGATTAAGAACTAAGTCTACTTATCTGTGCTATTTTGGGACACAATGAATATGAACTAAAAGTGCTTTTAACATACTATCTCTGGATTTAAAAAATGTAGTTAACACAGTTTACTACTTAAATAATTGTTTTAATACATTTTAGCACATTTTTGTTCATATTCGTGGTGTCTCAAAATGGCACAGTAAACATTTATACAACCTGTATAAATGTCTTTGTTCTGATGAACACAAATGAAGATATTTTGAGGAATGTTTGTAACCAAATCATGACCCCCATTCACTTCCATAGTATTGTTTTTTTCTACTATGGAAGTAAATGAGAGACAAAGATTTTGAGTGGGTGTGTGTTTGTGTGTGTAACGTCGCGCTCGTGCCACTAGAGGGCTCAGCTGTCTCTCTCTCTCTGTGTCAGACAGTCAGTCAGTCAGTGTGTGTTTGTGTGTCTTCGGGTCTGCATGTGAGTTTTTAGGTTCGTTCATCATGTCCTCCGCGGGTACTGCAGGAGCTTGCGGGCCCGGACCGACACCGGGACCGAATCACGGCGCGTCAAACCCGCGAAAATTCAGCGAGAAGATCGCGCTGCACACGCAGAGACAGGCGGAGGAGACCGCGGCGTTTCAGGAGGTCATGATGGACCTCACATCCACACGGGTAACACACACATACACCAACACACGGTCACCGGCCCCGATCTCTCTCAAAAGGCCATAAACGTGTTTTTCTACTGATTGCGGGATCGCGCGCCGTGGCCGGTGGGCGGCGAGAGTGCGCACGAGCAGATAGTTAGCATGCTAGCTAACGGAAGCTAATAAAATAACAGAGATTTGATGAAGACTGTACCAATTATAAATAATGAAGTGATGTTAGATAAACGAGCGATGTTATTAAAACCATTATAAGAGTAAACCCGAGTGAATTTCTGTTTAATGTTTGCGTGATTGATGAGACTGATTGACAGGAAGCGCTTAGCTAACGTACACACATACATTAGCATGAGCTCACAGATTAATCTACACTATATACACTAGTAATATTTATCGCGGTGAATCGGGATTTAACTCAACGGGAATTAGGTAAAATCACCGATTTATGGACTTGATTAATAAATGCCTTTCGGCAAGTCTCATGGTAACTTAGTTGAGATTTAATTCATCTGATGTCAGTCACACTTGAAGTGTAAATTATATCGTGAAATATAAGGGATTTGAGACACGTGACGTGTCATCGTTTAGGTTTTCTTGACATGTACTTTGCGATTTCCTAACAAAACAACTTCATGATCATGATTAATCTGTCAGGACATTCATAAATAAGGTATTGTTGTGTTGTTAGTTGGCTTGCAAGCTATATCGAAACATCGCTCACTTACATATCGCCGTGGTTTCCGATAATATCGTTTGTTCTTTTGATATGTGCTGCAATAGTAAAACATGTCTTTGATTGATCGATGCTTTGTTTTCCCATACATAATATGATGAAGCATGTGTGTTGGTTATATCATTTTTTATTTTTAAAATAACATCATTTAAATTGATTGAACGCAAAGGAATAACGTACAATATTATAACAATATAATTATTCAGCAAGCTATTGCATTTGTTCAATAAATGCCCCCTTGCGAAAATTAACCGTGTTTTTTTTTTTTGTAGTTTTTGGCATATTGATTACCATGGGCAAAACTATGGCTTTACTACTGTAAACTTTTATACTGTTGTCTTTATACTTAACTTCAAGCCCTACAAGTCAAAAGTTTAGCTTATAACAGACTTGTCACATAACTCATTGGTTATCAAGTAGATGGTAAATGTTGATAAACTAATCAGTTACTTTTAAAGTTTTTTTTAGTATTTATTACGTCACGTGACTGAATGCTGTTTGAAGCATTAGAGATATTTTGAGGTCATTGCGCATGCTGTAACACAAGGTTTCAAACACAACTTTATCAAATATAAACACACAAATGAAGCTACCTGCATTACAGACATGAAACATAAGGGTAGATAAACACAATGAGGTACAGACCACAACACGAGTACAAACCAAACATAAGAACAGCAGGATGTATGTTGTGATATAGACTCTACATGATTTAATATGAATCTGTGTGGTATTCATACGCAGAGGTGAGTAGAGTACTCAAAATCTGTACTTGGGTAAAAGTAACAATCAAATTATTTACTTAAGTAAGAGTAAAAAAGTATTAGATGAAAAACTACTCAAGTAGTTAGTTACTAGTTACTTCCGATCTGATAGATAAGAAGCGTACATACATTTTTCATCTCTGTGCGTGCAGTTACTCTGTCTGACGCAGCCACCACGAGCTTAGCTTAGCACAAAGACTGGAAGTGAATGGCTCCAGCTAGCATACTGCTCCCAATAAGTGACAAAATAATGCCAATATTTTCCTACTTATATGTTGTGATTTGTGTGGTCCACTGTGTACAAATAGCGGGGTCATATGAGACACAGCCTTCTTTACTGGGCAGAGTGATTAGCACAACTCTGAGCGAACTCTCTGCTCCTCATCAGGGGCTTCTCGGGTGCTGCAAGCAAATCACTCCACCCAAGTAGCAGTGCTTTGCCTTCTGTTTCCAGTATGTATACTGTTAAAAGATTGCTGTGTCTCATATGACCTTGTTATTTGTACACAGTGTGACTATACATATATATAAGTATATACATTCTTTAGGAAGGATTTAAATAGAATACAATCCCGTCTTTATTTGTTTATATTTTCTAATCTATAGTGAGGTGTCCGGATTTGTGTATAAATGCAAGATGTCACATTATGCTAATCAGTTTGTTTAGTTTTGTGAGAAAATGATATGGAAGTGTACATATGTGAATGCCTGTTGTTTGTAAGGTTTACAGGATGTGTCACTGCTTGCACAAGTGCGCATATGACAAAAACCCTCTGACAGTGTTTGAAATAGTATTACAATAAGGTAAAAGTGCTCATAATGACCAATAATAGTGTTGAAATCACGGTGACACTTAAGTTACCGCTAAGTGTTGTTTCAGGTTGGAGCTTGGTTCCTGTACGCTGAGATGTCATTTCGATTTGGTGCACAAAGCAAGATCGCGTTATGAAACTTTAGAGGGAACTTGAGGCCATGCATGATCTAGGGTTGTAACGGTATACCGGTATGGCGGTATACCTTGATATTAACTTTTACTATTATCATACTGTGTAAACAATTGACTCCCTGTAAAGTGTGAGCACACCTAAATGTACTTAAACGCACTGTAAATCACTTTGAATGCAAACATTTAAATATTCAGCAATAAGACATTCCTTCGGTCATATTTCTTTTGTGAGAAATACGCTGTAGTAGGTGACTTCTTTTTTTAAGGGTGCACGATGCGAAGCTCGTCACAACATGTATTTAGCCGGTCATGATGAGTGTGGCTCGTCATATCAAATATCAGTTTGTTGCGTCATGTGAACCTATGTGCATCACGTGTCATGTCAAAATACAGGCCTGATGCAGACACTTCAAAGGGGTTTATGATAAAAGAGTGTGCCAGATACTCGCTTAATCTCGTGTGTAATCAGAGTTTAGTGTTAAGTAAGTGTGAGTGTTTTGTAAACATGAGCGTCTCTTTTATCATAAACCCTTTCAACGCGTCTGTTGCAGGCATGTATTTTGACAGGACGCATGTTGCACGGGTTCACCTGACACAAGGAAAACATATTTTGAATTCGCACCCCTCAGAAGATAAGTCCCCGACTGCCATTGGTAATCATGTAACAAAAACTACATGGACTATTGAATTATGGGAAATTAGATGCAGTTATTCAGAAAACCCGCCTGCATACACGCGCACACACACACACACACACACACACACACACACACACACACACACACACACACACACACACACACATATAACTTATTGTTTATCTCAAGGCATTTTTTCAGGTCTAATTTCTAAGAAGTTCAGAGAAGATCTGTAACTCACTGTGTTCACTACTAACAGAAAGTCTCATAGAGTTTACATTCGACACTATTCTCCTATGAACCTGTTTATAACTTCATGACACACACACGCAACACAGGCACACTGTCAATTCATTTCTATATCTATGATAACTGATGATCTGATATGAGAGAGAGACTTTCTGTGTGTAGTAAAATGTAAGTGCAGTGTTTCGTATGTTGTGTGTTACGCAGAATGAAACCGATCACAGATGTTAAAACCATGTGTTTAGAGTTTGTGAACAACTGCTGTTTCTAATGAACATTAACCTTGTCGCTGGAGGAGATGCTCTGTATCGACACTTAACTTAAATGTTTCATTTTCAGATTCAGGCACAGAAGGTCCGATTATCCAGAAGTCAGGGCCCGTATTATGGCGGATCTCTGCCCAACGTAAACCAGATTGGCAGGAACCCATCAGAAGTGCAGGTGTGTGTCTGTACTGGAGTGTTCTAGTTCTCCTTCAGGGCGTGTGTGTTTGTGTTTGTGTGTCTCTGCTGGGATTGGATTATTTTAAACCTGGATATGTATGTTTGTGTTTCTCCAGGGCTCGTTTCAGGCTCCCCTGGATGCCAATCGCTCCACACGACATCATGGTCTGGTAGAGAGAGTCCACAGAGACAAGCGCTTCATCTCCCCCAGCAGACCCTACAGGAGACACGTATCCTTCTGTTCAACAGTCAAGTGAAGTGAAAACATCAATAATCATTGTATTTAATTGAAAAAACTCTTCTTCACGTGAAGCTTTATAACATGAATCGAGTATCGAGATGATTATATTCATACTGTAAAGCTGGGGAAACACTTTTAACCACTAAGATTGTAAGACTAGACTCAATAGAGTTAAAAACTCTTTCTGTTAACTTGGGCAGATTTTAGTCTTTGACAAACCTAAAGACTCAACACAACACACTTAACAACTGGACATCTGTCCATCTTTGTAATGATATAGGCAGGGTGCGATTTGTGAAAAAAACAGAGGGGGGGATGTTTTCATAGGCGTCGATTTCAGCGACGGTGGGTACCCACCATATTTCGTCATGAGTCATTTTGTACCCACCACTAGTTTTAACTTTTTTGACTGTTTTCAGTGGTTATGAAGTTTGGTAATCAAAGAAATTTGGTAATCATTGTCCGACCTAAACAAAAATCCATTATAATATTATTATTATTATTTTTTTATATATTTCTAATTAAAATATTTCTAATATTCAGAAATGCTCTCTCCGCTCACGAGCTCTGATCGGAACAAACCCGAACCTCACTGTCTGCTTAACTTGCGCAGAAACATAAAAATATAACCAGCTTTTCAAAATGGTTTTAAAACTAAACATTTATACTATTTTAGCACAAATTATGAGCTTATTGACGATTTTTTATAATTCTTGACATAATGCGTCTCTGTCCACAGCACATTTCAAAACATTTTAATTCATAAAAATAAATCATGAGACCATGAACTCATCACTGCATTTGCAGGAATTGTAAAATCTTTTTTCTTATTAACTCATGAAGCAGCCTAACGCAATATTTTTACTCTAATAGTTTATCTTTCCCCACACATATGAGCTGTGATCATGCACAACGAAAAAACACGCAAGAATTAAATCTTGAATGGCAAAACTATATATATGTTAAACATTAAACATAAATATGAACAATGTATTGATTGCAAAGTTAAACCATTACAGTAGAAACTGTTTTAATGCTGCTTTTAAAGTAATAACATTAACTTTACACCGCGATGCTGAGCTACAGTGAAATAATAGAAAAGTCAGATGCATTATGTGTTACTCACTTAGCCTCATTTGCGCAAACTGGACGCGCCCGCGCCTCGCTAAACGCCTCATCGGCATGTATCATGTGTAACTTCGGCCATTCTCAGTGGTGTGACTGGGACACTAACTCTGCTTGTCATCATAAACAGATAATCAGATTGTGATGTTTATTCCCGCTTTATTAATATGCGGCTGAATATGCTGCATTTCATCGTTTCGACACACAGCTCCATAACCATCTCGCAAGTGTTGATAGGCTGGTGTAACCGGATCTGTAACCAATCAGATAGCGCCGTGGGCGGGACATTGATCAAGTCTTCAGAGTGGTGAATACAGAGAGGCTGCGCGGCAGCTGTATCAGAGCCAGCCAAAGTAGCGTATTTTAAAACAAAATTGACTTTAATCAAACCACGGATCCGTGATAAGTTTTGTGATCCGTCTCGCCACTAGTGTAGTAGCACTGATTACTTTGAGGGGGGGATAAATTTATCCCCACCGGGGATAAAAATAATTAAGCAGAGGCAGGGATACATTGACCAGAAAGGGGGAAATCCCACGCATCCCCCCCGGCAAATCGCACCCTGGATATAGGTAAGCTTTCCTCAATGTTTTGGCCTGTTTTATCATCACTTATTCTTGTTCAAGTATCAGATTCAACCATGTTGTGCTCATCTTATGACATTAGTCATTGTGTGTACCAACTGCAAATATGAAACATATTTACTTAAATCTTTAAAGAATGCACACTACATGACTTTATTGACTAAACCAGTGGTTTTCAATCCTGTTCCTGGCGACAGTGGTGGTGGAGTCAATAATTACTTCCCCATTAAACGACGCGTTTATTTCAATGTGTGGCAGTGCAGGACATTGTTAAAAAAAACAATTAATAGGAGAATATAAACATACATTGCAAATACTGCATAATGATTTCAGCATGGGTAAGCTATTATTTGTCTTTCTGTGGACTGAAAAAAGTCTGTGCTTGTATAATTTAGATTCACTGTGTTGGACTGGATTGCCGCCTGAACATGACGCGCATCACGCTTCATACAGTATCCACCGTCAGTGCCCATACACAGCTAGTGCTTAAAGGAAAACACCACAATTTTTAAATATTTTACTATGTTCTTCCCTCAACTTGGACGAGTTAATACATACCTCTCTTTTTTTAATGCGTGCACTGTCTTAATAGGTTAAAGTCGCCATGAAACAGAAGTAGCGATTGCTACTATTTTTCCCGTGGTGACATATATCCGAATGAAACTGCTTTTGAGATGAAATAAGGCAGGGCTGGATTTGAATTTGTCCATCGAGATCTGATTGGATCGTTTGAAGTTGGGTCGTGTTGCTAATTGCTAATCGCTGCAATCTTCTCCCGGACCCCGCCCACCTGCCATACTTATAACCGGAAGTGAAGAGAGATCATTTTGAGGAGGGGAGGAGATTTGCATTTTTGATTAAAGCACACACAAATTTAAAAAAGTCATTTGTTAATAATACCACAATATAAAAAAATATATATATAGTGTTTCATTTCAATTTCATTGCGACTTTAAGCCTAATAAACAGTACTGTACCTGTAAGTCTCTGTCTTTAAAGTTAATTAAAAAAGAAAATCACTCCCCATTTCAGACTAACTTCTGTAACTTCTTAAAAAAGATGAATGCATACTTGCGTGTATAGATTAATTTTATTTTAATTTACTTCAATAAAAATCAGTTGTGTTGAGCTCTGCTTTTTGAAGTAACTTTAAGGTTTATCATGAAGTTTAGATTTCCTGAACAACAGCTTTTTTGATACATGCTGCACATCATTTTCTTTCATGAACCCAAGTAGCCTCGACCACCCCACATATAAAATTCTAGTTCTGCCACTGCCCGGCAAATCGATCCACAGCTCTTCACATTTTATACAGTACTTGTATGTCTTTCTTACCTGAGACTAATTTTTTCGGACGATTTTTCCGGAAGTGCACCCGCGTGCAAAGACTACATTTTTATCATTCGCAAACATGTCTTTTGTGTAAAAGCATTTCGAAATCTGTGCGCAAGACATTAAGATTGCAAGCTGCAATGTCTGTAAAGGACAAGTTAATCGCGGAGATTAACAACAGTACATTCGCAGGGCTCTCTCACACATTCACTGTGAGATACATGCATTTCAGTCACACTCACTCCTTATATTTCTAAGAGACTGCTAACTTTTCCTGCTATATACAATTAATAGAAACCTTTAAGAAGCACAAAGACTGACTTCATGTTTAATACTCCAGACACACACACACACACACACACACACACACAGTTCACGCGTCACTCAAACCTTCTTCAGATCGCAGGAATGTGATTGGGTTTAGTGTTGTGCAGATCTTCTCTGTGTAGATACTGTTCATGTTCCTGACCTCTGACCCCAGATGGACAGCTCTCACAGCGGCTCTATGTATCTGTCTCCGCCCCCTGACCCCAGCTGGAGAAGGTAACGTGCTCACTGGTTGTATTTTATCTGTATGTCTACAGTCGCTTGTAAACAATGCTTGCTAATAGTAAGATTAGGGCTGGACGGTATGAAGGTATATGTGTGTGCACCAGGACCTACGAGCCAAAGCTGGAGGAGGAGCTTATTATTTAAGAGGTTTGCCATCTGTGCTTTAGATTTCTAATTGTATTGTGCTGTATAAATCATTATTGTGGAATAAAATGACTCTTAAGCAGATTTTTGGTCATACCGCCCATCCCTACACTACACATGCTGACAGATCTCCTCTTGCTCTGCTGAAGTCTTTCTCTGAAGATCTTCACCTTTATTTTGGTCTTTGGTTCTGTTCTAGTCCAGATGCCCCACATCACTCATGCTTCTGGTACTAAAATCATCTTCTTGTCTGATGGTTGTTTTCTGCGTCAGGTGTGACATCATCTGCTTTCAACGAGTGAAGATGATCGTTCAAGAATCTTCTCAAAATTTTAAGCTTGAGATGGGCACTGTACTAACACACGCACGCAGGGCCTCTGTTGCTTTTTTCCGGCTGTATTTCTGATGTTAGTTTGTTAGTGTCCATGTTTAACTTCTCAACATCTTAACGGCTCAACGCTTTTACTGACCCATCAACTCTGCTCAACGTTCTTTGAATCTTCTTCTTCTCCTCTGGTCGCTTTATTTCTCTCGGCTCTGGAATTAATAGACATTTTTCTGTCAATCATGAAGGAACTGGAACAGTAACTTTTCCATGGACAAGAGCCAGATATTCCATCAGCTTCCTACCACAGCACTCAACAGGTGATCCACTTTATCTCTCTCTCTTTGAATAAAGGTGGGAATGAAGAACCGGTTCTCTAGATTTGTTCCATTTTAAAAAGCATTACTGGAGCTGTTTGAGTGTCATGTTTGGTTCAGTTCAGTGCTTGAGCGTCTGCATTGTTCTGCTGGTGTGGAGTTTTATTTAAAGTGATCATAGCACACCTAACCCTAACATTCTCTGTCTCTCTCTCTCTCTCTCTTTCGCTCTCTCTCTATCTCTCTCTGTCTCTCTCTCTCTCTCTCTCTCTCTCTCTCTCTCTTTCGCTCTCTCTCTCTCTCTCTCTCTCTCTCTCTCTCTGATCTGCAGAACAAACTCAGACTCAGCGCTCCACACCAGTGTTATGAATCCACCTGCTGGTGACTCATTCAGTGGAGGACAGATGTTCACTCCGCAGGGCAGACGTGGTGGTCAGTGACACACACACACACACACACACACACACACACACACACACACACACACACACACACACACACACACACACATACACATACACATAGTTGTGTGTCAGTTCTGATGAGGTTGTGTTTAATTCATGCAGTGTTCTCGTATCCTGTTCCTCCCATCGAAGAGAACGGTCCTGATGAAGGAGCTCTCCTGAAACCATGGGACTCCAGAAAGGTGCATAAACATTTTATCTTCTTCTCTGTGTGTATGTACAGATGTGTTTGTTTACAGATATGTGTGTGTAGTGTGTACAGGTGTGTTTGTGTACAGGTTTGTGTAGAGATGTGAGGTATAGAATGTCCTCACAAATACTTGCTGATATATCAAAAACATAATCTCAATTTTAATGATTCATAGTTAAGACTTAGCAAACTTTAGATGTTGTGTATAGAAAATATAACTATACTGTGTTAGTATATAAAACAATCATGTGTGTGTTGTGTCTGTTGACCTTTTTAGCTTTTGATGTTGTCTTCAAGACCAAAATCCTGTGAGGTGCCTGGAATCACGTGAGTTTAACAGATCAATCAAACATCTCCTGACCACAAGACTGTGCCTGCGTCCCAATTCCCTTACTGTATCTTACGCCAGGGCTAGTCGAGTTGCAGCCCTCCAAACATCTTTATCCGGAACGCCGGTCATCTTTGTCTGATTTAATATCAGCGTGGTTACTTTTACCTTTACACTGTACATGACGAATGATGGCCGATAAACCGGAAAAAAAAGTCTGAAAGGGGCAGCATGGGGTACCAACTATCTGCGGGTGCATAATTATCAGATCCAATTTGAGCTTTGGTGCATTAAAAAGAAAAATTAACTTAAGTACACTGCTTGTGACACGCTGACAGGAAGTGATGTAATTCAGTGTTTTCCAATCAAAATTTATAAATTCTTTTTTGTTAAACTTTATAAGTAACACTTTAAAAACTATTCTGATAAGTAAATTATTAAGTGCTTGATTAAAAGCTCTTGTGCTGGAATAAGTTCTCTCTCATGTTGACACAGATTTAGGATAAAACTGAAATTTCACGACCACTGTCACTAGGGGGCGAACTCTGACAGTCACATCCGAATGTTGTGTACAATGGAAAGACGGTTTAGTCGATATATTTTTATTATATTTAAAATGTAAACATGAAGTGCAATTTTAGTAATTAAATTGAAAACTAGAGATAGAAAAACATTTATAAACAAAATAAGTTTAAGCTGAACTTACATTACTATACAAAAATACATGTGTTGATTATTTACACTTTCTTTGTGCAGTGTTCATAGTAAAATTATTAACATTTGTCTCTTGCAATGTTAAACTGGTTGTCAGTAATTGAAGGAAAATGAATTTTTTTAAATATATGACTTATAACAAAAACAACACAAGTTATAACATATGTAATAATAATAATACTTTAAAATGGGTTAAAAAGGGATTAAAGTTTGGCCCGCATCATATTTACATGTTTTAAATCTGTCCTTCTAAGATGAGTAGTTGAAGACATCTGTCCTATGCCCTAGAAGTATGTACTGTATTTGTTATGGTGAAGTACATTTAAGTTGAAAGACATACTAAATCTAATCTGGATTAGTAGATAGTAGTAATAGTATGAGAATTGGGACATGTAATCAACTTTCCCTCTTATTACATAACCTTTTAATTTCCAAACTATATGATGATCTATATTCTCTTTATCTTTTGTGTTGTTTTGAACTGTATTGTGTGTAGTTGTGTTTATCTGAACCAAATAGACAGATTTGACACCAGGGTCGTGTTTTTAGACGATACTATTGATGATAGTTAGACATATGGCCAATAGCGTGCCTTCATAAGGAAAGTTGGGATGTTTGCCCGTTATAGTTTTAAATTATCATCATCATCATCATAGTTTCACATTAACATGTGCATTGCATGCTTTTCCTCGCATTAGAGGGTCTGTGGCCTTGACTTTATGTATTCACTGTCATGTCTAATCGCTCACAGTCTATTTCTTTCTGTACTTTGTTTGTAGTGTCTTTCCCTCTCCAGACCAGCAGGGCGGCTCTCCTCACGCATCCACAGTGTTAAATACGGGCGGCTCACTGCCAGATCTGTCCAGCTTGCATTTCCCGTCACCGCTGCCTACGCCGCTAGATCCCGATGAGCCCGGTTACCCGTCTCTCAGCGGTGGCAGCAGCACGGGTAACCTGACCTCCACCCTCACTCAACTGGGCATCAACACCCACAACACCTTCCATTCTCCAGGTGCGTGCAGACACAATCTCTTTGCTTCACGGAAAGTTTTGTACAAAAAATGTAAAAGAAAGCAATATTATATTTTATTCGATATCTCTTTCACATTTACATTATATACACTTAGAAGACGCTTTTATCCAAAACGACTTTTTATGAGCTCTCTTGATTTAAATCAGTATTGATGATGTGCTGGACACCTGACTGATATTCTTCTATTGTTCACTTTTGCCCACAAGTCTTTTCCACAGATCGAAAGATGTTTTTGAATAATAAAGTCAACATTTTTACTGCTGTTATTATTATAAGACACGTATGAAGCTGAGTATAAATGAGTCAGCTATACAAACAGGTGACTCAACAGTACTTCCACTGGCCAATCACAATCAAGTATTCCCAAAGGCTGTCATGTGTCATATATGTATTTATTCGACACATTTGTGGTGTTCTTTATTTTTGTGAAAATGTTTTGTTTGTCTGTAGGTTTATTGCCATCTCTGCAGGGTACGCTGAGTAACCCCTCCCTCCAGTCATCGCTTAGCAACCCCAACATCCAGTCATCTCTCAGCAGTTACTCGTTCCCCAACTCGCTCAGCTCCGCCTCCCTGCAGTCATCTCTCAGCAACCCTTCCCTCCAGTCCTCGTTAAGCTCCTCCCCTTCAATGAGGTCATCGCTCAGCAATCAGTCATTGCGGTCTTCTCTCAGTAACTCCTCCCTCAGCAGCCAGTCCCTCCAATCGGCAGCCAGTAACAGTTACGGCGGCGGACCGTGCGGCTCGCTCGGACCCGGACAGCCGCAGCAGAGCACGTCGCCCCGCAGGCGAGCGCTGCCGCCCCCTGTGATTCTTCCCTCGGATACGCGCAGACATCACCCCAAACAGTTCTCGCCTACTCTCTCGTCCACCCTAACCAGCATCACGCAGGTAAACTTGTGCTGAAATCATAATGAAACAAGTTTAGGGACAATGTACTAAAAAAAGCAAACACATGATTGTCTTTCAGGGTGTACCTCTTGACACCAGTAAGCTGCAGGTGGATCAGAGATTGTCGCAGTATTCTTACGGGCAGCCGCAACAGGGTCAGAAGTCTCTCGGTTCTGCGCAGACAGAGAGTCACGCGTATGCGCAAACCACGCAGCTTCACCTGCACAACATGCAGAATCTGCAGAAGACGCACAACTTTAATATGCAGCCGAAGCAGAACCCCATGAGCTACGGGTCAGCAGACATGATGCACACGGGCGTCTCAGCGGAGCAGCAGTCCGATCAGCAGATCAGTCAGTCGCTCAGCAATGAACTGGACTTTTATAGTGTAAGTGCTGAGCAGCTCTTGTTTGATCAATAAGGATTTATTGTTTTGACCATCAGCTCCTCTTTCCATCACAAAGAAAATATATTCACTAATCAGAGTGGAGTATTTTACTCGATCTTCTGCCGTGTAGAGTTCTGGTTGTTCTGGATTCTGTATGACGATGATCAATGTTGTGGTTAAACTCGAGTGCTTTGTGTTTAGTGTGAATTGATGTGAGTCTCTGTTGTCCTGCAGGATACCTTGTTTCTCAACTCTCTGCTGGACGACCCGTACCTCACCCTGCAGTTTACTGGCCGACAGAACCAGAACCTCAATCAACAGGTCTCTCATACACAAACATCACGTTGTTATTGATGTTATCATCACACGGTTGTCTTGGTATGTGATGAAACTCATTTTTTTGTCCTGGTCAGATGGGTGATGTCGGTTCTGGTGCCACAGTGAAGGGTCAGGACAGTTCCTATCATAACCAGCAGGGGGCACTGGAGACCACAGGACCACAGCTGCTCACTCAAAACCAGTGTCAGAGTTACACAGACGGACAACACCCCGGGTCCAACATCATCCTGACAGGTGAGTTGGTGCTGATGTTAATGACCACGTGTTATCACCGTACTTACGTAGAGTTTGAGTTTAGATGGAGAACGTTTGTTTGTGTCCTCAGGAGATTCTACATCAGGACTGTCTAAAGAGATCACCAACGCCCTTGCGGGTGTACCAGGCTTCGAAATGGACCCGTTTTCCTCTGACGACACGCTGCGGATGGACCCGCTGGCGCTGGATGGTCTTGGCATGCTGACAGACGGAGACCTGATGCTGGCCGACCCGGCGGTGGAGGACTCCTTCCGCTCCGATCACCTGAAATAAGGACTAGGGTGTTTGGAGAGAGTTTGTGAATGTGTTCATGTGGCATCTCCTCTGTGTGGTCAGGAACAACAAGGCGCTCGCTCGTTTGTGTGTGTGCGTGTGTGTGTGTTGTAAAGTGAGTGCATGCTAACTAAATCACTCAAGCACGTGCACCTAAACTGTGAGCATTCCTCCTTTAATTTGCTGTGTTTTTCAGATCTGTGTATCAGACCCACCAGGTTCAGTCACTGACATCACAGTCAGGGCCGTGCACAGAGAGCTATTGCCCCTCTCACCAACACCGCTCAAAGTGTTCTGATTCCACTCCGCTTAAGATCCACTGATTTCGATAATCCACCTTGTGTTTTCCCGCCTGCTCCGCAGCATCTTTCACAATCGTTTTGCTCTCCGACAGTTCCCGAAATGAGTTGCATTAACAGGTGGATTGATTACATTACCTAGGGTGACCATACGTGCCATTTTTCCCGGACGCGTCCTGGCCATTTGTTGACTACATACGCCATTCAGTTAAAAACATAAGACATACAATTGTAGTGTCATTCTTACCTTCAAATGTAACTTTCACGTCTACCGCGCCTAGTTTGCCGCTTGAACAGTTTGAGTGCATTCGCGCGTCTAGAGCGAAGTAGACACGCTGAAAAAGCAAGCATTTGACGCGCCTCAGAGGCAAAATACGCTTCTTGTGGGGGGCAAGTGCTATGCGGTTGTCTGTTTGCAAGATGGCTGATGTTGATTGTGCATTTATCGAGAGTTATCGGTTTGTATTTAGTTACCTTACTATAGGGGCAAAATAAACAGTGTGGATCGATAAACGTCACGTGACTCAAAAGTGAAATTTGTATTTACAACTTACCAGGTTGCCCAATATCCTCACTGACACTCTTCCAAGGGAGGTCCTTTTTATTTCTGTCTCTATAGAAATAAGATCTTGTGTCGTATAGCTCCGGGTGACTGCTCACCAACAATATCAAGCGTTCCTTCATGTTGAATGAGTGACTCCGCAGCAAGCAGCCTCCTGATTGGTTAACGCGGCGTGAAACTCCGCCAAAGTTCAAATTTTTCAACAAATTCGCGTCAAACGCAAAAAGCACCAATTGTGCATACCGCGCCAGATGCTCAATTCGTTCCATGAGGCGGAATTGCGTCTGCTGCGCCAAATGGCTCATTCTCGCCGCGAGTACATCATATAAAATATTTATCAGTTTATCATGCTTTAATTCTTGTTAGTAAATATATTCCCCATTATAATCACTTGTCTTAGTTGATACTAGTAATCTATAACACATCATATTTATAGGATTTTATCCATATTAATAGTACCACCCCCTTAGTGCCTTTTTTTGTTTTAGGTCACTGCCCCTCAAAATGTCTGTGCACGGCCCTGATCACAGTGTCAACCACAGATGAACAATCACAAACCAGACACCAGTTTCTGACTGTAAGATCTAAACAATCCTCACCATCCTAAAGGAGCTTGATTTCAGTTCAGGGCCGACAGAATTTAATCAGATGCATTTTCTTACTTTAATATAACAGTGGTGGGGGTTCATTCCCAGTATAACATTGTGGCTCGATCAAAATATCGATGTGTCGCTCGAGGTGATTCTGTCGGTCTGTCTGTCTGTCCAGGGTAAACTGGGACAGGGCAGGAGAAGTGTTAGGAAATAATCCATAGTCATGTTTGATATCATCATCGTACTACCATACTAGTAGTATGTAAATGATCTGTATGCATGAAACACTCAATATGCCGTATATGAGCATGGTGTGTGGAATACTGTATCCCACAATGCAATGCGCTCAACTTAACCTACCATCCAGTGTGATAAATGAACGGTAATATAAACTCTTTCTGCCTTTTGTAAATTAATCAGACTGCCAAATGTTGCTAAATATATTTTACACAAATGACAACTGGACGCCACTTGCAACTTAAAACGATGTGATCATATTTATAAACCGTGTCGATTTGAGCTGTTTTTATGATTTATCGTGGGATAATGCCTCATTTAAAGAGCAGTATGCAGTATATACTGCACGGTATGAAGTATGTAGTGAACTGATTGATTTCATTTCAAACACAGCTGGCACCTTGATGAGGTACCTGTAGTGAGACAAGATGAAACGAATGAATGTGTCCCAGCATCAGTGTGTGTGTGTTCTCCTGGCTGGTTTCCTCGTTTTGTGTTTTTGAAATGACCAAATATTTGTGTGTATATGTGTATATATATATATATATTTGTATGTGTATTGACTCTCGTTTTTGTTTGTGTGTCTGATACAATCATGTGATCAGGTTTACTGGAATCCTCTCGTCTGCACTTGCCGCTTGTATTTGCACGAATATTCTCTCGAGCAAGGCCATATTTAATAGAAATGATATTTTTATGTAAGTAAATAATGTGCACTGTAAGATTTATTTTTTAAGAGAGTTGCTATATGTGCATACGTGTATTTGCATTTGAAAATAAGCAATTTTATATATAAAGGAAGAAAAGCTGCAGGTTTGATTAATGGTTGGGTCAAACCTGTCACATGTCATTTAATTCAGCTCTTAAAGATCAAAAACATCTTGTGTGAACTGGACACAAGAGGAGAAAGTGTATTTCTAGCCTTGTTATTGTTTCAGTAGCCCGCTGCCTTTGTGTTGTGTGTGTTTGAGTTTGTGTTTTTATTCATCAGCAGTGTGTTGTGTATGATGTTTGACCGTCTGCTGTGCTGCACAAATGATTTCTACAGGAATTGGGCTTTAAATGTCACAGTGCCTCAACTTTTTTTGGGAAATCAGAGCGTTTCTGAAGCTCGAGTGTGGGATTTTAGATTTGGGTTCAGTGGGATTTGTGACGTTAAATTCAGCGCAGGACGCTGCTGGTAAAACATGGAGTTATGAGCTTCACTTTACATTTGATTATTACCAAATTTTAAATCAGATGCATTTTATATGGAGGAATATATCAATAACTAACATATAGCATAAAATAATCCATGTGTTTTCATCAAAATACTTTAGTCCTTCTAGCCCCTTTAATAAAGATGAAATGATAACCTAACTCTGCATGTTAGCGCAGGACACGAGTGTGTTTTTAATATATTTTAATGTCATGTTTATATGCTGTTTCACATCTGCTACTGCATTGCACTGTGTAAAATAAAGCTGTTGAACAGCTACAGACTCTTATATCCCCAAAATGACTCAACTTTGACCTTCTGTTATTAATGCTTTAGCTTGTCATGATGGTAACTTGGCCCAGCTTTTGTCTTGGTCAAATATGAAAGGAAAACAAAAAAGATTTCTATTTTATGATGTACTTTTACAGTTGTTGTTTAATTTTTGTTATATTGATAACCAGGGAAAGCCAGTTGTAAGTTGTAAATATGTTCCTAAAGCATATTATCTTCTAACAGAACATTTTTTAAGACTGTATCCTCACCATATTTTACAGAAAAATAAAGAGTTTAGATGAATGGATGTGTGTCAGACTCTTGATATTTATAAAACGATTATCATAGCACATTGTATACATGACTAATACTTTACTTTCTTATCCTAGTGTATTCACTATTCTTAACTTTATTCTATCCTTTAACTTTGTTTAATGTTTGTCTGAAGCTTCAACACTTTCCTATGTAACTTAATGATTTTTCATTCTCTTAAGGCATCTGATAAATGTGGTTAGTGTTGTGGTTCTTGTGGGTTGATTACCTAAACTTGGGTTAATCTATAAGCTATCACGTGAAGTCAGTTCAGGATTCGTCACCTGTATTAAATCACTTTGCATCACCTTAATAATAACTAATGAATATGAGCTTGTGACACGTGTTTTTTTTAAACACGTTAAGAGTTTCTTGTATACTTTAGTACCTTAGTGGTGGAAATTTAGAAAATTCCCATAACAATGCCAATTTCATATTCATTGTTTTTCTACAAAGCTTTTATTATTATAGGGGTCATATTATGAGATTTTTTTAAGTTGTAAAATAAGTCTTCAGTGTCAAAATGTGCAGTTTTGGGTGTGTCCTTTAAAATGCAAATGAGCTGATGAAATGCAAACACTGATCACCATAATGGTGATATATATGGTGAATAATTGAAACTCAATTATTTTTTCTCTATGCACTAAATGTCAGTGCCGTGGTTGGATCGTGCAGATTAAGGGGCGGTATTATTATAATAAGATCCCCTTTTGACATCACAAGGGGAGCCAAATTTCAATGAGTTATTCACATGCTTGCAAAGAATGGTTTACCAAAACTAAGTTACTGGGTTGATCTTTTTCATATTGTCTAGGTTGATAGAAGCACTGGGGACACAATTATAGCACTTAAACATGGAAAAGTCAGATTTTTTTATATGACCCCTTTAAAACAGATATACTAAAGCCTTATGTGTACATGCGTATACACCATTTTTTAAAAGGTTTACAATAATATAAAAATAAAAGTGTTTATGTTTGTCTAAGTCATGACAGTAAAAGCATTTCCACAATAACAAACACTCATTCGCATTTCATGGACAGGACTTCTCTAATAAACGTCCAAGGTTTGCCTGATGTACGTTTTCACAGTTTTTTATGACAACTAATACATTTCAAGTCTGTACTGTCGAGATTTTAGTTAACTTAAACGACGAAACGTTTTCGTACTCCACGAAAGTCGTAAATATTTAAAAAATATTGTGCGTTTAATGAAAATGTGTCGCAGAATCTCCTCTTTCACTTTAGTGTTTCTAGTTGTAATTCTCCTCCGGGCCGACAGGTGTCAGGTCGCACGTCGCGTCGTGTCGCTTTTGCAGCTGCGCGCTGTGGGAGTTTGTGTGTGAGCTCAGTCTGTGATGGCGACCGCAGGTTCGATCCGTGCAGTTACAGACCGAACCGACTGACAACGCGCAAGCAAGATCTGAGGCTTCAGAATGAGATGAGACCTGAACCGAACCGACCTGATCTGAGCCGAGCCGCTGCGGTGAGTCCCGAACCGTTCAGAGCTCGTGACATCACGGCGTCATTCAACGCAACTGTTAAAGGCTGCGTTTCCCGAAACCTTCTCAACGCTACGTCGTTCTTAAGTTAAACTTTAAGCTGTACCTGCTAACTAATACGTATTTCCCGAAACATTCTTAGTAAAGTTTACCGTGTAAGTCAATCGTTCGTAAGGTTAGTTAGTGTGAAGCACTCTTAGCTTTACATTATGACTGTTGACAGCTCACTCCGCTAGTGGCCACCACAACTGAGCAAAACCCTTCTTTACATTTCACTCTATAGAAATCTCATTCTGACACACAGCTGTCCACAGACACATTTATCTAAAATATTTAGTCACTTGGTTACCATATAAGCTGCAATTCTTAAAGGAAATCTAATTCGCGTGCAGATTTTTGACCTAAGCAGCCCCGAAATTCAGCTGCGTGTTGTCGGCTCTCCTCTTCTGCTGCTGCTGCTGCTGCGGTTAACTGTTGATGATATATTTCACCTTTACTGAGTAAGTTAGCTCATTCAATAACAGATTTACACAAATAATGTGATTCATTCGGCTGCTGGTTCTGGAGTAAATAAAGACACTATGGCACATTTAATAGGATCATATCAATTAGAGGTTCCCTCAAGATTCATAAATTGAAATATATGGAAACGCGTTCTTTTTTTAGTAGCCCATTCTTATTTCTCTTGTAATGAATGAAGTTTAATTTGCAATATTTTAATACATTATAGTGGGGCTGCCTGAATATGGCAAAAAAAGCATAAATGCAATTATGAATATAATTTAGATTTTACATGCAAAGTTTTCAAATGCTTTATACCTTTCTTTTTTATCAACTGCGTGCTATATTCTTCATAAAAATAACAAACTGCTCCTGAAATAGTTAATTACTCTTTGTATATTCTCCAATAGGTCACGACATTTTACACATTAAAACTAAAAAACTAATCATAGGCAATCCAAACGGTTATTTTTAAGGTCGACAGACAGGTGCACCTCCAGAAGTGTGCCCATGAAGCTGCGTTGTAAACGCACTGCCGTCCTATCCGCTGTCCAAACACAATAAATGTGTGAAAGAATGAAGAACATTTTCTATAGTGTAATGTAGTGCGACCCACCTTATTTCCCTTTGCGGCCCACTTGTTGGATATTAACCAATTCAGCACCATCGTCATGGACAGCACCTGCTAACGTTGTACGTAAGAAAGTAAAGGTGTAGTTCGGGAAACACGTCGCCTGGATAAGGTATCACTGTAGTCAAGGCACATCGCTTCAGTCGAGGTATATCTTTTCATTTGAGGTATATTGTTCCAGTCAAGGTATACTACTTTAGTCAAGGTATATCATTATAGTCAAGACATATCGTTCCTGTCAAGGTATACTGGTTCAGTCAAGGTGCATCACTTTAGTCAAAGCATACTGTTGCAGCAAAGGTGTATATATATATCGCCCAGTCAAGGTATATATCGCTTCAGTTAAGGTATACCTTTAAAAGACAATGTTGGCGGGAAATGCAGCCAAAATCACATGGATGAAATGTCGAAACCAGTGTCAGTTTCAGAGAGTAATGCTACAGTCTTTACATTATATGATACTGCTGTACAAAACTGAAGTCTCCTGATATTTTCTCTGTCAGTTGTGTTTGTGTACATTCAAACATTGTTTTTGTGTTATCATGTAATAGTTTGAGGTATATCTGAGTATGAAATGAATAAATACAGATCTCATTGTAAACCATTGAGAAATCCACATTAGTTCTTCATGTCCACAGGAAAACATGGTGATATAGGTTGGTACTTTTTTCTACCAAAGTTAAATATTACTTGACAGCAGGTCTCAGATCAGATCAAATGAGATGCGGTGCTTTTTATCTATCCATCGAACAGATGCTTTCATCCTTACAATACATCTATAGAGATTAAACTCGTGACTTAATGCAGATGAGATTGTCAGTGATGATTTGTGTGTCATGTATGTGTGAGTCAGTGTGATTTTATTCACATCTTAACATATCTGATGGTTGTAGATTCTGATCTCTGGTCAGTGTTGGTTCTTTGTTTAAGCTGATGTTTGTCTCAGTTGTCTAGAAGTATCTGCTGTGTAATATAATCTGAAGTGATTGTGTTGTAGATGAATGCAATGCAGATGTGTTTGAGGAAGTGAAAAGTGCTTAGAATGATCTCAAGTGTGCAGTGACAGGAAATCATGAGAAAAAGGAAGTCGATTTCTCCTTCTGAAGCGTGTTAAACGATTGAAGCATGTCAAGTGTAGCACATATCATTTGTTTTTTATATATATATATATCGTGTCATACATTCATTCATGTGTTCAGACTCTATTAGTCAATATAATATAATAAACAGAAAGTAAGTGGTGTATATATAGTATGAAGTATGCAGGTGTTATATTGCGGATGTGGTTTAGTGTACGGTTAAAAACTTCATCCTTTGACTTTCAGTTCGTTTCTTTAACCATAAATAATCAGAGCGAGCGTATGAGACCCTCTTTACAGAGCCGCTCTGTTTCTCTACTAAATCAATCCTTTACTGACTGACTGTGACTGTGATCTCTGTTAGCTTTTTATTTCTGGTCTTATTCGTTTCTTAACTCGGCTCTTTCTAGATGTTATTGACGCATTAGCACATTAATTTTGTGTATTTCACAACTAAAGAATCATTTAATGATAAGGGTTGAATGGGAGCGAAAGGATCTGTGTGTGTGTGTGTGAGACAGAAAGTCTTTGTGATGCAGAGATGGTGGTGCGAGTGTCACATACACACATGAGAAAAGAATTGTGTGTTGTGTTTGTCCTGTGAAGAAACTGATGATGAATGTGATGATGATGATGATGTGATGTTAGGTTTGTCCTCTAGGGACCACAGTGACACACGTGATGTAGACACAGTCATTCATATGTCATATATAAAGTAAAAATTGATTCATATATGAGAGTGATTTATTAAGGTGTTACAATCACAGTCACTGCTGCACATGTCAGAAACTTGCTGATCATCAAAATACAGTGAAGGTCAACATCAGGAAACATTTATCGCCTGTGTCCTGTACAGTGACCTTTAACCCCTGTGTGCGCGTGTGTGTATGCGTGTATGTGTAGGTGTGCGTCTGTTTGTAGTATCTGTAGGAAACGTAATGATGGTGTGCACATCCTGTGTGTAAGGTGACATTAGCGCACACATACACACACACACACGCACACACACACACTTAAGTAATCCTGTTTTTCACTGTGACACACACAGTTTCCACCCATAATGCACAGTGACCTATAAACAATCTGATATAATAATGTAGGTGATGATATTTGTTTTGATATTTGTGTGTAACTTTGTCTTGGATTAGTAAGTTGTAACACTTGCTTTTTGTTTTACACACTGATGTGAGTGAATGTGAAGAGCAGTCCTTGGGCTGGGTGATTTTCCCATTTTTTCTTTTTTTCCGATTAATTTGAATTTAAGTTTTAAAGTGATTTTATTTAAATAGGGGAATAGAGATTTTGAATGGAAGTTTGTTACAGTCAAAGTGAAAGCGTGCAGACGTCATCTGATTACACAGCGGGATTATACTGCATTGAAAATAAAATGGCAGCCACCCAGGAAAAATTTCTGAAACTCCAAAACCTATTAGGTGAAATTATTATTTTATGAGGTTTTGTTTTGTGTACGCTGTGGGAGAAGTGAGAGTCGTAATAATCCCTCTTCTCCCTCCTGCGTTCGCGGTCTGTCCCTCAGCTCTTTTCTTTAAAAGCAACAAACAAAAGTCCAGATGACTGAAACCATGACCTAAACCTGACGTGGCCCCTGCTGAATTATAGCTGCATATAAAACATATAACTAATAATGATGACTTATTTGAACAGATTCGTTTTAAAGAATGGTAAAGAAGTCAATTGTAGAATACATTATCCAAATTATTGATGAAATTATTAATGAAAAATCTAACCAAATTTTAAACAAATCATAGGAGAACCTTATGAATAGTTAAGAGAAATAATAGTTGCATTGTTTTGTTTAATATGCTGTGAGATTATAACTGTGTACATAAACTACATCAAATACAACAGAATGTTATAAAAATGCCTGAACATAAGTTTTAGTCTAGTTTTCACATGTAGGCTACCATTATATTTCTAAACGATTCCTAATTTCTGCATAGATATTTTACAAGAAGTGAATAAATTCTTGATAACTCTCCTTTGGATTAGCATTTTAGTTTCTTTAACCAGATGTTCTTGCATCTTATAAAAGAATGTTATTAGAAAGAGACTGCAGTATTGTTGGAGTTATGTTTTAAGTTGACTAGTAAAAAAATTGAAAATCAAATTGCAAATCAGTCAAATGTTCTAAAAAATCTAGATAAAATTTTTAGCAAAATCTCCCAGCCCTAAAGACATCTGACATCTGTGTGTGTGTGTGTGTGTGTGTGTGTGTGTGTGTGTGTGTGTGTGTGTGTGTAGTGTTGTGTAGACCAGCGTTATGTCAGACGAGAGATGCCCTCAGCTGGTGGATTATTTCGTGGTGGCCGGTCTTGCGGGTGAGTCTTGTCCGCTGGATGAAGATGGTCGTGAGAGGGGCGTGCGAGCCTTGCAGCCCGTCACAGATCTGGCCGTGATCGCCCGTGGGCTCGGGGAGGAAGTTCCTGAGGGCTTCACCTGCATTGAGAAGACACAAGGAGGCCATCCAGCAGAACTGAGCGCTGGCTTACTGAACAACCCACACATGTTCCTCTGTTACAGACGCGGACACGACAAACCACCCATCATTGAGCTCGGGTGAGACGCCGGCTGTCTGTCACATAGACTTGTGAACTAAAATCATCTTCTGTAAGGCTGCTGTAAATAATATCAGTCTGAACTGTGTTGAGTGTTTCTCACTCTTATTTCTGATATTTGGTGGTTTTGGTGTTCATAACTGTTTTATAACTATGTTATGTTGAATTATTATGTTTTATTTATTACTCCTTTGGTTATGTTTAGCGTTCTGTATGAGGGGAAAGACCCCATCAAGCAGGGATGGCATTTGATCGAGACGACCCCGTACAGCCGCTCGGCCAGCCTCAGTTCTAGTGGTCCCACCACTCACCGGACGTTCCTGATGTACCGGAGGGCACCGGACTCACAAGCTTTGAACACTCTGGGTGTGACGGAGATCTCGCTGCTCATGCCCAGCAAGGGTGAAGCGGCACCACACACCTACTGCAGAGTCGACAAGAACCTCAACACTGGCATGGTGCAGACTCATTCATTTACAGATTCACTCATTTACAGATTCACCCATTCACTCATTTACAGATTCACTCATTTACAGATTTACTGATTCATTCATTTACAGATTCACTCATTCATTAATTTACAGATTCACTCATTAAAAGATTCACTCATTTACAGATTTACTGATTCATTCATTTACAGATTTGCTCATTAAAAGATTTACTCATTTACAGATTCACTCATTTACTGATTCATTAATTTACAGATTCACTCATTTACAGATTTACTGATTCATTCATTTACATATTCACTCATTCATTAATTTACAGATTCACCCATTTACAGATTTACTGATTCATTCTTTTACAGATTCACTCAATTCATTTTTTTCACAGATTTACCTATTTATTCATTTACAGATTCGCTCATTAAAAGATTCACTCATTAACAGATTTACCTATTTATTCATTTACAGATTCGCTCATTAAAAGATTCACTCATTAACAGATTTATTCAATCTCACTCTTTGTCTCTTAGTGTCCCTTTTCTTTCATCATTGTTCTTTCACTTCTGTTTTTCTGCTTTCACTTGCTCTTATTCTGTGTTATTTATGGAGTTTTGATCATTTATTTTGATGTGTGTGTGTGTGTGTGTGTGTGTGTGTGTGTGTGTGTGTGTTACAGTGGGGTCCAGCACTGTATCTGTGCTACAAGCGTTCAGTGGCTAAAGCAAACGCACTAGCGTATGAGGCAGGTGAGTGTAATCCAGATACACACACATATACAAATATGTTGTGTGTGTAGCTGCAGTGTGTGTTGTGTTGTGTTGTGTTGTGTTGTAGGTCTGATCAGTCGGTACCCAGAGGAGGATCTAGAATCATTTCCATTACCAGATTCTGTGCCGGTTTTCTGTCTCCCGATGGGCGTAACTGTAGAGAGCTGGCCGCTCAACACCAAGTATCAGCTGCCCGTCTTCTCTACATTTGTCCTGACGAGTGCTTCTGGAGATAAGGTCTCACACAACAACCAATCACAGCTCATGTGTCATTTAATGATGGGCAGAAAAGTTCATAAGTGTTGTTCATCTTGTGTCCGTTCAGATGCATCTGCTGATCTCTGTGTCTGTGTTTCAGGTGTATGGGGCAGCGCTCCAGTTTTATGAAGTGTATCCGCGTGAGTCTCTGTCTGAGAGACAGTGTGTTCATCTGGGGCTGCTCAGCGTGGTGGACCGGCGGCCAATCACCAACCGCAGTCTTCAGGTGAAGAAGAGCATCTGTGTGCTGTCTCACTGGCCGTTCTTCAGCGTCTTCCAGAAGTTTCTCACCTTCATATACAGATACTCCATCTCAGGACCTCACGTGCTGCCGCTGGAGAAGTGAGTAAAGTCGATGTTCACAGTAATAATCATTCACATTTACATCGCTGACAGTCAAATTTACCTGCTAGAAGCTAACAATCAGGCTGTTTACACCTGCTATTAAAGTGCGTTTCACTAGTGGATGACGCTAAATAAAGTTTTGAGCTCGTCCACTTTTGATCACATTCAGTGGTAGTCGAAATTGACCGGATTGTTTTTATGGTGTAGATGCTCATGTGCTGGAAATGAGTTTGAACAGCCACATAAGAGCCTACTCTTTGTCTATTGATCTAATGTGTGATGTACAAAGCACAATGTTTTTACATCGGCCCTGACTTCTAGTGCGAACACTCTGCTTTCTGTCGCACAACCATCTTGTGTGTGCATTATTTTTGAGTAATTCATTGGTCCGTCATCAATTATTCCTTACATAGCAACCGTCTGCCTGTACATTATCCCGCTTATTACACGCCTATTTACCTATTTATTATAAGTAAGGTAAGGATTTGAAATATTTTTTTTGCTCATTTTTAATGAATGCAGATCTTCTGTAAGGAAAACACGTTACTTTGGGTTTTAAGACAAGATAATAATATTTTTTTTGACATGTGACAGATCAGGTGTGCATTATAGAAAAATAATCAACACCTGTGGAATATTTCTCAACCAATCAGAATAAAGTATTTAACCGACCTGTGGTATAAGTAAGGGATAATGTAGAGGCAGCCGGTAGTTATTGGGAAATAAGCCCCGACAGTGTGATCAGGACCCGACGCGAAGCGGAGCGTCTTGTATCACACTGTCAGGGCTTATTTCCCAATAACTACCGTCTGCCTCTACATTATCCTGCTTATTACACGGCTACTTGCCACATAAGAAAAAAAATGGACATGAATATGAATTTGAAACATTTTATTGGCATATTTGTTTTAAATTAACATTTTTATCCTTCCGCGAAACTTTGCACAGATGCATAAAATGATCGTAATACCTTATTAAGATCCTCTGCTTCATACTTGTCTGTCTCCATTTTTTCTCTTTTAGCCAGTCTTTGAGAAGTTTTAATGCCAATTCTGTATTTTTTTGTGTGTTGACTTCGTAGCTGTCATGCTCTATTTTGTCAAGTTCAGTGTCAGTAAGCTCTCTGTGTCTTGTCGTGGTTGTCGAGTGTTTGTCACAAGATGGCGCCATACAGACAGTAATCTTTATTGATCTTTATTGGCGCGGAGCGATTTTACTCGTGCAAGTAGTACCGGCTATGCGTTATTAATTTGGAGCGGTTATTATTTGAAAAGAACGAACCTGCAAATGTCTCAACTGACCAATCAGAATCAAGCATTCCAGAGAGCCGTGTAATAACTGAGAATAAAAAACCTTCAATGTCACCACTGGCCAATCAGAATCCAGCATCTTAGAGCGCTGTGTAATAATACCTGGTGTAAACAGAGCCAATGAAATTCAAACAGGTTTATTAATAATGGTGGGGCAGATTTAATAAGCACTGTGTAAATATAGTGTTTCTCTCTCTCTCTGTCTGTCTCTCTCTCTCTCTCTCTCTCTCTCTCTCTCTCTCTCTCTCTGTTTCTCTCTCTCTGTAGACATATATCAAGTTTCATGCACAATGTGCCGTTCCCTTCAGCTCAGCGTCCTCGTATCCTGGTGCAGGTCTGATAACTCTGATGTTGTGTTGAGTTCTGTTGTGTGTCAGTATGTGGATGTTGTGTCATTAAACCCTGACGCTTCCCCTGCAGGCGTCGACCGCACAGATGCAGTAAGACACTTCCTGAGGGTAACAGGGGGAGGGGGGGACATTACAGATCTGATCTAGAAGACAATAATCAACAATAATCCTGTGATTCAATCTGATCTCAGTCATTCAATTCAACATTGATTTCTTAATTTGGTGCTGGGTAGAAAACACAATCATGATTCATGAGGTGATGGACAAAATCTGTCTTGATGTGCGTGCGTGTGTGTGTGTGTGTGTACATGTGAGAGTGTATTTCAAGTGTGTGTATTTACTTTGTTTGTGTTTTGTAGCTCTCTCCGTACGATAATCTACTGCTCTGTCAGCCTGTGTCATCTCCACTACCACTGAGGTGAGACACAAACTTTCTTTGCTTCACTGTGATTAATGTCTGTGTTTTTGCATATTCTTGCTGATATTTGATTGGCTGCTGTGTCATAAGTCTTTATTCTGATTGGCCGGTGTATTTTTTCCTCTCTGTCCTCAGTGGTGCCAGCTTTGTGAAGTTACTGCAGAATTTAGGACCGGAGAACGCGTGTACGCTGCTGCTGGCCGTCCTCATTGAACACAAGCTGCTGCTTCACTCTTTACGGCCCGATGTGCTGACGTCCGTCAGTGAGGCTTTGGTGTTGGTGAGCTCTGATTGGCCCGTCACACCTGATGATGAATGATGGTTTATTCCTCTCACATCCATGTTTGGTTTCCTCTGAATCCTGCAGATGGCGTTTCCTCTGCGCTGGCAATGCCCGTATATACCATTGTGTCCACTGCGCATGGCAGACGTTCTCTGTGCCCCGATGCCCTTCATAGTGGGCGTCCACTCCAGTTACTTTGACCTGTACGACCCGCCAGCAGACGTGGTGTGTGTGGATCTTGACACGAACACCATTTTCCAGTGAGTTTTCTGATGTGTGTCATCCGTTCGGACGTCTTTAATGAAACTCTTGTTAGGTCTGTAAGTAACTGTGAGCTGAATCTCTCAGGTGTGAAGATAAGAAACCACTCACCTGGAGATCTTTGCCAAGGAAACAAGGGAAAGCTCTGCTGAGTTCCCTGAGTAACCTGCACAAAACCCTGGAGAGCAGTGAGTGACATCACACATCACATGATCTCTACAGCAGCTACACTTCCTGTTCATCTCTCTCTCTCTCTCTCTCTCTCTCTCTCTCTCTCTGTCAGTCTACACTCCTGGTCAGGAGGAGGCGACGCTGGAGTTCTTGTTGACGGATTACGATCTGATTTATGGCCGTCAGAAGCAGCTGGAGTTGGAGATTCAGGAGGCGTTTCTGCGCTTCATGAGCTGTTTGTTGAAAGGCTACAGGTCTTTTCTTCTGCCCATCACACAAGCGCCATCAGACAGAACCACAGACTGCAGTTCACTGTTCAACCTGCAGGGTGCGCTCTTTACACTGTTATCATACTCCAAACCT